>NC_083408.1:66422159-66725189 GCF_020745735.1 Hemiscyllium ocellatum | reverse complement strand
GCACGGACTGATGAAGGCATCTGTGCTAAATGCCTTCACCATCCTGTCTACCTACAACTCCATTTTCAAGGACCTATGCATCTGCACCCCTAGGTCCCTTTGGAGAAGTCAAGATATATGTGTAGGCCCTCGCAAAAAAATTCACGTTTTCAAGTTTTTTTTATATGCAATACAATTTACTGAAACCTATTGCATTCCTATGCTTCTGAAAGTTATTGCACACACATCATATAGTGTCATCTTTGCAGTTTACAAATGTAGCATCCATTTGTGATAGCTGGACATTGTCTGTATCTATGAGCCATTGTTACCCTGAACCAACACTTTAAAAAAAAATTAGGCTTGTCCTCTGTGTAGAGGCATGTCACACATCTTTAGAGTGTCCATGCCATGTAAAGTTAACAGACTATTGCTATTTTGAGGGGGTGTTGGTCATGAGCTATGTACTAGTCTTTTCTGATTTCTGCTTCCAAAATTAAATCTTCCATGAACAATAAAAAATATGACAATGTTAAATCAAGAATTCCACCAATAATAGTCTTTTATGAATTCTGACTCCAAATCTTCATACTCACAGGTTTCCACTATTCTGTAGAGGTTATTAATAAATTGTCTACAGAATCTTCTGGAAACAGAACTCTTCTACTAAAGTTTGTGCATTTGAGAGTTTTATTTGTTCTTAAATAAAGTAATTATCAAAAGCTTTACAGATATCTTCAAGAGATGAAGTACTCTCATGGGTGTTTTGTCTGTTAACTTACATTATCTATAATCAGACCTATTGAATACAACAGCATATTCATTCATTCAGCTTTGGTCTTAGTGTTTCATTTTGTGGAAATATAGTAAATTTTAAAAAATGTTGCCACCATGAAATGCAATCTTGTGTTCTGTATTGTCCATCTCTGCCCTGAATCTTCTCGGAAATATTAAATATTTCCCTATTACTTGTGAATGTGCTGATTAATGTCAACAACATAAAGTTGTCAAAAATCTGTATCATTGCAATACTGTTTATAATCTGCTGTTTTTTATTCTTGCATTTACCCTTTTACATTTTAAATTGAAGACTAAAACTGATTACATTCTGTACCACAACAATGTTACAGTATTTCCTTTATTTGTCATGCTTTAAAACTCTACTCCTGTAATATTGTATTGAATTCTTCAGTAAAGTATTAAGGTGTATCACTGCCTATTCATAATAACTTACTTCCTCCGTAATTTTTAAATCTGTTTCTTTGTAATACTACATTTCTTCACTGTTTACTGGGTTATTCTGTCTTTTCTAGGGTTTTTCTTCTCCCTTTCATAACAAACAAAATCATGGCAACCTGCTTCTTTGATAGTTTCCCCACTATCTGCAGAAGTTGTAGTTTTCCCACTTCTGTCCAAGTAAAATGGATGCTTTTCTGCTTTTCATGGTTTAAAACACCAAGAACGTCTGCACAATATTTTAAACAAAAAGTATTCTAGCTGCAAATGTCGATCGTTCTGACAAAATAAATTATCATGCTGCAGTCCTTATAGATCTTTAAATTTTCCTGAATTTTCTTCTTCTGCTGGACCCTTTCACTAGGTTCATTTAAGGTTACTGTTTATCATCCAAAATCAGCCCTGAGAGTTTATCTCTTGCCTCAGTCTAAATTTCATTGCTGGTTTTTTCCATGTTCATTGCTGTTGAATCTTATAAATGCTAATGCCGATAGTGGTGATGCTCATTATGAGAGATGAAAATTTTCTTTTACACTCTCTTCCCTTCCCTTTATGATTTTTGTACCATTTTCACATAGTTATTCAGTGTTCCCTGAAAGATGTCATACTACTTCCTGGCTGCTTTGGATGTTCCTTACAGACCCTCCATAGCTAAGGAGTCCTGTATTTTATTTTCTATGCTTTTCTCTCTCTTTCTTACCTTACAATTGTGTCCAAGGACTTCTTATCAGCTTCTGAATGAAGTTTTGCTTTTGGAGTGCTAACTTTATTTTTTGTTGTTGTTGCTGCCAGACCTACTGCCATCTCTCACTGTTGACAATCACTTTTATTCGCCAAATTTCTTCTGCTCATGTTGAGGACCAGATTCACACTGCTGCGGCAATGTGTCATTTTCCAAGGTGACCATTTCTGGTAACCTGTATCATTTGCCATTTTAAAGAACATATGGTACCAAGCATGGGTTCTCTGAAATAGTTATTTGCCACAAATGCTAATTTCCCTTTATTTTGTCTGAGGCATGGTTAGTGATTTGTTGCAGATATTACACACCCGTAGGTTTCTTCAGAGGGACACAACTTTTACACAGCAAGATGGTTTATTGCAGTACCAATAGTAAGTAGTATAGTGAAATAGAAACTGGATTAGCAGTAAATTAGTTCAGACATTTTTACTAGGACCTTAGGGAGCTATTACTAGGACCTAAGGGAGCTCTAAGAGCTAAAATAGAATTCCTTGTCTCCATCCACAAACTATTTCACATCAATAGAATGATTGGAACCAAATGTAACATGAATATTAACCACTCCAGAACTATTATCTTACACAATACTGCTGTGCATATCTAAAAGAATGCTAGCTGAAGTACTGAATGCCAAAATGGCAAAGGTGGTATCAAGTCAGCATTACACACTGAATGACATAATAATCTGCCTCAGCTGTATGATTCCAGCAGGCAGACTGTGTGAAATAATGGCCTGACCAAAATACAGTCAGGTCCTGCTCACACCAGATGTGTGCTTGCATAGCACAGATAAAATTTTGGGGACAAAACATAACTTACGTCACCAGAAAGTTAAAAAGGGTGTTAAGCAGCCAAACATTGCCATCTCAGTGTTTACACATCATCTCATAGCTTCTCATTGTTTACATATGTGCTGTTAATAAGGGAAAACTGAAATCAGTTGTATAAAATTAACTTTATTGATTAGATTCATTATCTGGAGTAAAATATATATAGTGACTGAAGCCCAGTAGATAACAGAGAAATGGACAACTGAGCTTTATTTATATAATATTAAAGTTCATCATTATTATAATCAGTATTCAATGACTTAATTTATGTACTAATTATTTTTAATTGCAAAATACCACGGGAGGATTATGTGTGGCCACTTCTAACCTTGGACACCAGTAATGTCATCCAATATGTAACATCTGTGACTCCTCCCTTAATTATTTGTATAATGAGTTTGAGCAGTTTCGTTCAGCTACTAGTGGGAGCAATACTCATCAGGCAAAATAGCCTTTAATCCAACAAAATGATACCAGGGAAAATAGCTGTACAATAGAATGCTCAAATGTATCCAAGATTTGCAGATCAGAAAATAGGGCTGGGATTTTTGCCACTGGCTCCTGCTAACCTTGTAAATCAATGCCCAAACAAATTGAGTAGTCCTGTCTGTACAAGTAGAAGCATTCCAGTACTTTGTGTTGGTAAGTTATGGAGTTTGTGTTGGTTTAGCTTCAGCAGTAACCTTTGCTTCTGCTTATAGGGCCTGACTGTTACCAACCTGTGTCTGAATTCTCTAGGCTTAAGTAGATAGGATGTGAATCAACATGGAAAATGTACTGAATGTATATCAGCCAAATAGAAGCATTATTTTGGTGGAATTCTCTCCATATTGTTTTAGAAACTCTTCTTAGCACAGTTGTACATTTAAATAATAAACACTAGGAAGAACTGCCTAAAAATAGATTACAGCATTACAGAAAGAAGAGTAAACCTACAGCAATGATCCAGCAGTAGGCCATTAAGCCTTTACAGCTTGTTCTACCATTAACTCAAATCATAGTTCATCTGTACCTCAACGACATTTATTCACCTTTGATTCATATGTTTGATATCCTTCTCAGGCAAATCATTGTTATCCCAACTTTGAAAATGTTACTAGGCGATCATGGAGTTACAAATTATGTCTTATTAATCTTTAATTCAATTCACTGATTTAATACCTGGGACTTTTGTTTAGGAGAAAACACTTTTATGTAATGAGGGCCCTATATTGAGATGACTGCAGAAGCCACCTGAGCTGCAAGTTAGTCGAAACCTACAGAGAATGATGGATGCCTCAACAATATTCCTAAGGAATTGAGTTGGGTGATGATAGTCGAGGTTGTCAACAAGCAACAAACATATTATCTTCTAAGAATGGCCCGCAACAAAAGGAAACTTACTGAAATCTATTCTGAAAAAAGGGTGCTGAAGGCTCCTCTCTCTCCCTCTCTCAGCCTCTCAGAGGATAAGACTTGATGGAAAGCAAATCAGAGAAACATCCATTCACCGAAACCTCAAAGACTTCTACAAATTTTGCTACAGCTGAGGACAGAAGTCATTGATTAAAAAGAAGTTTCAAGTTCAACCTAACACCTCAAGAACTGCACATTCTTTTAACCTTCCTGTTTGCACTGGGCACTTGCCTCTTTTTAAAAGTGAGTGAGTGAGAGAGATATCATGCTTTATTATTTTTCTCAGGGTTAATCAGAAAATACAAAATTATTTTCCTTTCATTCAAGCATGCGTTATCATTGGCTCCAGAAATTTGAACCAGCAAGCTACGTTTTAATTGAAATGTGATACAGCCACATGCTAAAAAGAGTTAAAGCTCTTCGTGGGGGTCAACTGAGTAGGTTAAAAAGAGCTGAAAAATGTGTTGCTGGAAAAGCGCAGCAGGTCAGGCAGCATACAAAGAGCAGGAGAATCGACGTTTCGGGCATAAGCCCTTCTTCAGGAATGAGGAGGGTGTGCCAAGCAGGCTAAGATAAAAGGTATGGAGGAGGGACTTGGGGGAGGGGCGCTGGGAATGCGATCTGTGGAAGGAGATTAAGGTGAGGGTGATAGGCCAGAAAGAGGGTGGGGGCGGAGAGGTCGGGAAGAAGATTGCAGGTCAAGAAGGCGATGTGGGACAACTGCACCAACCAACCCAAATGCCCCGTGGCTGAACACTTTAACTCCCCCTTCCACTCCGCCAAGGACATGCAGGTCCTTGGCCTCCTCCATCGCCAGACCATGGCAACACAATGCCTGGAGGAAGAATGCCTCATCTTCCACCTAGGAAACCCTCCAACCACAAGGGATGAATGCAGATTTCTCCAGCTTCCTCATTTCCCCTCCCCCCTACCTTATCTCAGTCCCAACCCTCGGACTCAGCACCACCTTCTTGACCTGCAATCTTCTTCCCGACCTCTCTGCCTCCACCCCCTCTCCTGCCTATCACCCTCACCTTAACTTCCTTCTACCTATTGCATTCCCAACGCCCCTCCCCCAAGTCCCTCCTCCCTACCTTTTATTTTAGCCTGCTTGGCACACCCTCCTCATTTTTGAAGAAGGGCTTATGCCCGAAAAGTTGATTCTCCTGCTCCTTGGATGCTGCCTGACCTGCTGCGCTTTTCCAGCAACACATTTTTCAGCTCTGATCTCCAGCATCTGCAGTAATCACTTTCTTCCTAAAAAGAGGACAGCCTATTCATTCCTCCTCACCTATTTGTACTGAAGTTGGAGCCTCAGATGCTATGTTCCAAGAGCCTAAATAAGAATTGGAGTGGGAAAAATAAGTAATTCTTTTAAAGCTGTTTAAAAAAAAGCAAGAAAATGTTTTCTTGGATCTGCAACCTTTTTTTGTTCATTCACAGGATGAAGGTGTCACTGGGTAGCATTTATTGCCGATCCCTAATAGCCTAGAGGGAAGTTAATAGTCAACCATATTAAAGTGCAAAGATGTCTACATTTGATGTTATTCCTTTCAAAGAGAAGGACAAGTTAACTTTTGAACAATTAAAGGTATTCTCCTGGGAAGAATAGCTAAATACTTAAAAGTGAGTTCTGCCCAAAAGCCAGAGAAACAGAAAATGCGAAATGTGTACTAAAACCTCAAGGAGGTGGAGACAGAGGGCAATTACACAGATAAAATAAAACTGTAGCAGATCAGGAAATTATAAGTAGAATTTCAACATCAAAGGATGGAAAGTGAATTTTGGGAAAGGGAAAAAACTTCCAAGGAAGGGAGAGGTGAAGGACAGGATGGAAAGGGAATGTCACTGAGATGACTTGTACTGAGAAGGCAGAATTCCATTGAATTAAGGGAACCACCTTAAACTTAAATTTAAGAGCTGAGATATTCAAGATCACTCATTCATTCCACAGGTTTGATGAGAAAGAAATGGATATCTTTTCATTGCTTTTGAGAAGTTAGAACAGCAATTAAAGTGACCAAACCAACAGCAGACACAAAGCAGGCTGACAGAGAAAGCTCACAAAGTTTACTCCCTCTTGCCTGAGGAGTTTGTAAATGACTAGGTGGCAGCAAATGGGCCTGTTTTCAGTGTGCAACAGTTAGTGCCAGAGGTGTACTTTTACTCTCGAGAAAAAGCCTGACCAGACATAGCTGGAATTTGAATGATTTAAGTAGCTCACTTTTGACTAGTGGGTTCAGATACTTAAAATTGGGACCACATATGGAAAGATATTCCTCAAAGGTTCAATAACTCAATACCATTTCTAATTCAGATGAAACGTAGAAAAACATTAGGTGGGAGGACCCAGACAGGCAGCTATTCTTTCTGATATCTATGAGCTAACAAACAGATCCATAAACTCAGGGACACTGGAATGCAGAAACTTTCACAGTGAAATACAGGAGAGGTTTAGACCCCAAATATCCCCGAGTTCTGTGGCATAGAAAGGAAAGCCAGATAACAGGTGACAAATGGCAAAATCTGAATACCCCCTGATGGCAGTAAATCTTCCAGGGTACGAGGTACAGGCTCAGAGAAAATCATTCCCAAAATTAAGATAAGAAAGGAAAAGAAACATAGTCCACAGGGACAGCATTGATGACAATGCCATGGGCATTCCAGTGAATTAGAAACAGAATTGCTTATTGGGAGATCAAAAGAACAATAGGAAGTTTCAAAAGGGGCAAACAGGTTGATGAAAAGTTAAATGAGAGTGAGGTGCAGGATGCAGATCTGGGAGGCAGACATCAGGTAACCTCTCACCCACCGCCTAGAAACCAAATTTGGAAAATGCCTGAATATAGTACATGGGCAGTGAAGAGTTAAAATTTAGAAAGGTTCCACAGCCAGGGAACAAGTCTGGGTGCCATTTCCAAAATAGGTTTTGAACCCAGGTTAGGACAAAGAGAGTGAACATGTGACCACTGTCATTCCAATTTTTGCATTCTTTCATATAGAGCTCATAAAAAAATGTTCATTGTACAATGTGTTTCTCATTGCATGGAGGTGTTGGTACACTGGTAAAAATGGATCAGTAAATAATAAAATTCCTCATTCAACTTTCATCATCTGATTTTAAATACCTGGAACCTTTCATGGATTAAACCAGTTTTTCCACAAATACATTGAGGAAAAAAGAGTAACTAGGAAAAGGATAGGTCCCCTTAAAGATCAGCGTAGCTGCCTCTGTATGGAGCCGCAGGAATTGGGGGAAATACTAAATGAGTAATTTGCATCAGTGTTTACTATGGAGAACAATATGCAAGCGAGAGGACTTGGGGAAATAAATAGCAATATCTTGAAGAATCTTCTAGGAGAACGTGAGGACTGCAAATGCTGGAGATCAGAGCTGAAAATATGTTGCTGGAAAAGCGCAGCAGGTCGGGCAGCATCCAAGGAGCAGGAGAATCGACGTTTCGGGCATGAGCCCTTCTTTAGGAAACCTGAAAAGTCGATTCTCCTGCTCCCGGGATGCTGCCTGACCTGCTGCGCTTTTCCAGCAACACATTTTCACATCTTGAAAAATGTCCATACTACAGAAGTGGTAGTGCTGGACACCTTCAAACGCATACAAGTGGATAAATCCCCAGAACTTCATCAGGTGTACCCTCAAACTCTGTGGGAGGCTAGGGAAGAGATTGCTGGGCCCTTTCTTGAGATATTTGTATCATCTACGGCCACATGCAAGGTGCCGGAAATCTGGAGGTTAGCTAACTTGGTGCCACTATTTAAGAAAGGTGGTCAGGAAAAGACTGGAAACTATACACCGGTGACTCTGACATCAGTGGTGGGCAAGTTGTTGAAGGAGATCCCAAGGGACAGGATTTACATGTATCTGGAAAGGCAAGAACTGATTAGGGACAGTCAACATGGCTTTTTGCATGGGAAATGGTGTCTGATTAACTTGATTGAATTTTTTGAAGAAGTAACAAAGAGGATTGATGAAGGCAAGAGCAGAGGACATGATCTATATGGACTTCAGTAAAGGCATTCGACAAGGTTCCTCATGGGAGACTGGTTAACAATGTTAGATACAGGGAGAACTAGCCATTCAGATACAGAACTGGCTTGAAGATAGAAGGCAGAGGATGTTGGTGGAGGGCTGTTTTTCAGACTGGAGGCTTGTGACTAGTGGTGTGTCACAACGATCGGTGCAGGATCCACTGCCTTTTGTCACTTTTATAAGTGATTTGGGTGTGAACATAGGAGGTATAGTTAGTAAATTTGCAGATGACATCAAAATTAGTGTAGTGAACAGCAAAGGGGGTTACCTCAGAGTACAACAAGATCTTGATCAGATGGGCCACTGGGCCGAGCAATGGCAGATGGAGTTGAACTTAGATAAATATGAGGTTCTGTATTTTGAAAAGACAAATCAGGGCAGGACTAATACACTTAATGGTGAGAACCTGGGGTGAGTTGCTGAACAAGGATGCCTTGGAGTGCAGGTTCTCAGTTCTTTGAAAGTGGACTTAGAGTCATAGAGTCATAGAGATGTATAGCATGGAAACAAACCCTTCAGTCCAACCTGTCCAGGCTGACCAGATATCCCAACCCAATCTAATCTCACCTGCCAGCACCTGGCTCATATCCCTCCAAACCCTTCCTATTCATATACCCATCCAAATGCCTCTTAAATGTTACAATTGTACCAGCTTCCACCACTTCCTCTGGCAGCTCATTCCAGACTCGTATCACCTTCTGCATGAAAAAGTGCCTCTTAGGTCTCTTTTATATCTTTCACCTCTCACCCCTAAACCTATGCCCTCTGGTTCTGGACTCACCGACCCCAGGAAAAAGACTTTGTTTATTTATCCTATCCATGCCCCTCATAATTTTGTAAACCTCTATAAGGTCACCGCTCAGCCTCCAACGCTCCAGGGAAAACAGCCCCAGGCTGTTCAGCCTCTCCCTGTAGCTCAAATCCTCCAACCCTGGCAACATCCTTGTAAATCTTTTCTGAACCCTTTCAAGTTTCACAACATCTTTCCGATAGGAAGGAGACCAGAATTGCACACAATATTCCAACAGTGGCCTAACCAATGTCCTGTACAGGTAAACATAACCTCCCAACTCCTGTACTCAATACTCTGACCAATAAAGGAAAACATACCAAACGCCTTCTTCACTATTCTATCTACCTGCGTCTCCACTTTCAAGGAGCTATAAACCTGCACTCCAAGGTCTCTTTGTTCAGCAACACTTCCTAGGACCTTACCATTAAGCGTATAAGTCCTGCTAATATTTGTTTTCCCAAAAAGTAGCACTTCGCATTTATCTGAATTAAACTCCATCTGCCACTTCTCAGCCCATTGGCCCATCTGGTCGAGATCCTGTTGTAATCTGAGGTAACCCTCTTCGCTGTCCACTACACCTCCAATTTTGGTGTCACCTGCAAACTTACTAACTGTACCTCTTATACTCACATCCAAATCGTTATGTAAATGACAAAAAGTAGAGGACCCAGCACTAATCCTTGTGGCACTCCACTGGTCACAGGCCTCCAGTCTGAAAAACAACTCTCCACCACCACCCTCTGTCTTTCTACCTTTGAGCCAGTTCTGTATCCAAATAACTAATTATCCCTGCATTCCATGAGATCTAACCTTGCTAATCAGTCTCCCATGGGGAACCTTGTCAAATGCCTTACTGAAGTCCATATAGATCACATCTACTGCTCTGCCCTCATCAATCCTCTTTGTTACTTCTTCAAAAAACTCAATCAAGTTTGTGAAACATGATTTCCCACGCACAAAGCCATGTTGACTATCCCGAATCAGTCCTCACCTTTCCAAATACATGTACATCCTGTCCCTCAGGATTCCCTCCAACAACTTGCCCACCACTGAGGTTAGGCTCACCGGTCTATAGTTCCCTGGCTTGTCTTTACCGCCCTTCTTAAACAGTGGCACCATGTTCGCCAACCTCCAGTCTTCCGGCACCTCACCTGTGACTATCGATGATACAAATATCTCACAAGAGGCCCAGCAATCACTTCTGTAGCTTCCCACAGAGTTCTCGGGTACACCTGATCAGGTTCTGGGGATTAATCCACCTTTAACTATTTCAAAACATCCAGCACTTCCTCCTCTGTAATCTGGACATTTTGCAAGATGTCACCATCTATTTCCCTACAGTCTATATCTTCCATATCCTTTTCACAGTAAATACTGATGCAAAATATTCATTTGGTATCTCCCCCATTTTCTGTGGCTTCACACAAAGGTTGCCTTGCTGATCTTTGAAGGGCCCTATTCTCTCCCTAGTTACCCTTTTGTCCTTAATATATTTGTAAAAACCCTTTGGATTCTCCTTAATTCTATTTGCCAAAGCTATCTCATGTCCCTGTTTTGCCCTCCTGATTTCCCTCTGAAGTATACTCCTACTTCCTTTATACCCTTCTAAGGATTCACTTGATCTATCCTGTCTATACCTGACTTGCATATAGACAAGATAGTAAAGAAAGCATTTGGCATGTTTGCCTTTATTGGTCAGTGCATTGAGTATAGGAGTTGAGAGATCATGTTGAGGCTATTCAGGACATTGATTAGGTACTTTTGGAACATTGCATTTAATTCTAGTCTTCCTGCTACAGAAAGGTTTTACGAGGCTGCTGCAAGGGTTGGAGGGTGTGAGCTATAGGGAGAGGCTGAATAGGCTGGGGCTATTTTCCCTGGGGCTAAGGAGTGACCTTACAGAAGTTTATAAAATCATGAGTGGAATGGATAGAGTGAATAACTAATGTATTTTCCCCAGCATGGGGAGTCCAGCACTAGAGGACTTAGGTGAGAGGGGAGAGGGGAAAGATTTAAAAGAGACCTAAGGAGCAACTTTTTCACATGGAGTGTTGTCCGTAGATGGAATAAGCTGCCAGAGGAAGTGGTGGAAGCTGGTACAATTACGACTCTTAAAAGACATCTGGATGGGTAAATGAATTGGGAGGGATCTGAGCCAAATGCTGGCAAATGGGACTGGATTAATTTAGAATATCTGGTCGGCATGGGTGAGTTGGACTGAAGCATCTGTTTCCATGCTGTACAGCTCTTTGATTCAATTGTAGTCGAGATGGCTAATGATAAAGTTAAGGAGTTGGTGTTAATATTTCAAAATGGATATGTAGCATTTGACTTGAAAACATTTTTTCAATATTTTTAAGAATTTTATTTCTGTTTATTCTATCTCTATTCAGGAACAGGGAAGCAAAAAATAGAATGCTATAGGCCAGTTAGCTTGACGTGTATCATGGGGAAGGTTTCAGAATTGATTATTAAGTAATAGTTACAGCTTACTGTTGTTAATGACTACGGAAATGCCTCCTTCCATTGCCACTGATTTTTACCAGTGTTAGGGTTTGCCTTGCATTGTGATGAGGATTCCAGGTACACATTTATTCCTACAACTAGTTGGGGCCCCTTCCTGGTCAGGCACTTAATAAGGGTCATCAGCAACTCTGCTTGCAAGAACAGCCCTGACATCTCAATTGCCACTCACCCACTCACCTGGTCCTAGCCGGGTGACCCCAATGAGCCATTCACTTTAATTAAAAGATTGTCAACAATGCTCCTGATCCAGGGCCTGCTACAGACTCTGTAATTGCCACTGTTCTCAATAGCACTGGCACTGAATTCTGGTCAGAATCCTGTCTCGGGGGGTGTGGTAGTTAGACTTTAGGCAGCTAAATGCCTGAGCCACACAAAATAATACTGTGACTTCTGGGACAAAGGTGGATTCACTCCTTACCTCCCAGGAAGTGGACAGGACCATTGCCTTCTGTTGACCCCAGTCTTACTCTGCAATGTGTCATCAACTTTCAACTCGTCTGTGCATTTCTGAAAGTCAAGCTTAAATAATGCAGAATTCACCTTGTTTTAAAAGGCAAATTGTTTGTAAGACTGGGTTAAACTTTATAATGATTTCTATCCTTGGAAGATTTACTTTATATTTCCTAATAAATGAAATAAATTGTTCACAGCGTAAGTTATTGTCATTCATCTCCGTGTCTTGTGGCCTTTTTGCATTCCAATCTTGAAAGGATTGGCCAGACTCCACTTCAGGGACAGGTTATCATTTTTCACAAAGCAATTGGAGAGTTAGACAAGGAGGTAATTGCACCTTATTCATGTGTCCCTATGTTCCAACAATTAAAATGAATTAGTGAAAAATTGGGAGGCTCTGGAATAGTACACCTACTCAAGCCCCCTTTAAGCAAGGCTACATGTCAGGCAGGACACAGCCTTGCCAAATTGATTCTTACATTTAAACCTGGAACTCAGTTGACAATCTCAGTGGATCCACAAGGCTGATGTCAGAAATTACGATATTAAAGTGATAGAGAGCAATAATCACAGTTCAGAATTAAAGCAGTGAACTGCCAACAGAAAGTCAAGAGAACTTTTCAACTGATCATTTTATATCTGAGCTGTTATACCTGACACTGGGCAACAAAAAGGAGTCCAACTTCTTCAAACAGTTTCTAATTGCATTTTCAGGACAAAACATGTTACATGAAGCAGTTAACTATAAAAGCAACAAAATGTGATGCAACTGGAACAGAGGGTGGTGTTTTTCCATAACTAAGATTTCCATTTACCTTTTTGAATGGGATGACAAAATAATATGCAAATAAAATCAGAGGGTTTTCAAGATTAGAAGGGGATTCAAATACACTAAGTCATGATTGTCAATCACTAACTCGAATTAAGGGATATAGATACAAGACTTAAAAGCAACACTTCCCTCTAGCTCTCACTCTGATCAAGGTTTTGAATTTTTGCCCAATTCTAATGTTCGTCAAAACAAGACTGCCTCCAGCCTGCTGTCATCTGCAAGTACAAGTGTAACCAATATAGTTTTTATAAAACAAAACATAAAATGGGTACTAGCACTTCACAGTTTTCTGATATTCATATTATTACAGCCTTTTATTACTGTAAATAACAAGCATAATTTATTTCTCAAATATTTTGCACTTCTCCATTTTAATACAAGCTCAAATGTGGTTAGCCAACAGCATGGAAAATCAATTGCTCTGCACCTCTGATACAGGCATAAAATGAGCGCCTAAGGCTCAATATGGTCGTCAGTATGCCTGGTCTAAAGGTGCATGAAGTACTTCCTCTGTAGGTGTCCAATGCACATACCGAACAATTCAGAAATCTCAGTCTAATTTTAATATTGTGTTCTGATATACCCAAGGGAAATGAGGCAAAAGTTAGTTCATTCATTCAAATGAAAATTCAGTAAATGTCTTTCAGAAAATAATAATTTGGAATACAATACAGGAGTGATTTAAGATATGATATTTTGTGTAGCATGCTTTGGAGAAAAGTATTTGCCTGGAACCTATGTTTTCCAATGCTTTCCACTCTTATATTTTCTCTGGTGAAATGTCTGCATCTGTTAGAGATTGTTCATAATTCTATTAATACTATGCAATGGAACTGTTAGGATGGCAGAAAGTGAATTGAATGAAGTTAGGACTTGTTAAGTAAGAAATGACCAATGTTCCTATGTATTGTTCAGCAAGTGCACTTCCTTTTGACGAGAATGGAAAGAAAGGAAAGGGACTGGAGGAATTAAGGCATGGAGCTCTGTTTTAAAAGTAGAATAAATAAACATGTGTATAAAAGTAAGATAAAAGTCAATGCAAGAGAATAGGACATGTAGTTGCTTTCTATAGCAAAGACCCCAGCATTGACACAAGTGGCTGAATGTCATTCTCTGCATTGTGACTCTGAAGACCTTTGCTGCATTTTGGGAAGTAGCTAGTATTGTGCAAAGGCTACCTTATGCTTAAAAAATATGTTTATACTGGAACTTAGAAGCCAACCAACTCATAGAAGTTTGCTGGCCAATACCTTGGATGAACAACACTTTAAATTTAAGGGATCAAGCATCATACAAAAGGACAGAATTGTGGTAAAGATGATAAAACAAGCACACATGGTATGAATAGGAAATAATATTGCTGTTTTTGTGCATATAAACATAGTTTTTCCAAAGGTTGATTGCAACTTTGTTGAGGTGATGTAAATGTAACCTTGTGAGTCTATATAGTCAGCAAGAGGTTTGTACATGAGACCATTTTTATGATGGGAATAGAAATGATATAGACATAGACCATTGTTCATGCAATGTTCAATCCCTTGTCAAATAAACATAAATATTTCTTCCTTCAAGCAGTAGGTTTTCGTCTGCCACAGCATATTTGGCCCATGCCCCAGGCTGCCACTAGGACCTGAAAAAAGCAAGTAGGTTTTCAGTTTATTGTCTCAGTTGACAATAGACAACTCAGCACTGCACTCGAGTGTCAGCAAGGTTGTGTGTACAAGTCATGGAGTGTGGCTTGAACCTTCAGCCTGCTAATTCAACAGCAAGAAGGGAAAATAATCCTTCAAATCAGCTCAGAAATAATGTTGCAATCCTGCATCTTACAATTTTCCAAACTCAACACCAAGTTCGACAATTTCAAATTATTACTTCTGCCTTTTTATTCAAATGCCAGCTGTTTGTTGGGGTATTTTTTTCTACTTGACATCTCCTCAACATCTATCTCTTCTTTCTGGTACAATTGTTCTTTCCCATTCTGCTCTCCCTACTTCTGCACTTGCTTAAAATCACATAAATTTTCTAATACTAACAAAAGATCTGAAATTTTAACTATGTTTTTCTCTCTCCACAAACTGTGTCTGAAGTATTTAGTATTTATAGTATTTTATGGTTTTGTTGCAGTTTTTTAGCTGCTGTCATATGTGCTGTTAAATTAGACAAAAATCTCACCTCAGATCTAAAGATTGAGTATCCTCATCTGGCACGTCATCTTTAGCTGAGGGGAAATGGGAGCCCTGAGTTTCCCATGAAATGCTGACTTAATTTCAAACTGGCAATGTTTCTATTTAATGAATATCAATGGAAGATAAGTACATGGTAAATGGGCTACAATTGGCAAGATGTTCTCAGTGACACACTATTGGCGGAATTTCTCACACTCAATCTGATAACAGAAATTGAACTAATTTCACTTATCCAAGTTGTTTCTGCTCTTACAGCCTCCTTTCAATATCATCCATCATTTCAGCATTCTTCCCCACAGAATTCATTTCTTCCTATCTCAGCTGTACTTTTCCCTCAGCTGAATTTTTCTCTCCTCTTGTCCTGACTGTTCCCTCCAACCTAACTTCTGACATCCTGAGGGCAGATTCTTATCAGCTTGAGCACTGGGGCCTCGACAAGATATGGGTAGAATTGGGTGAGTTGTTCAGTGAACCAATTCTCAATGTTGAGATCATCTCACTGTGTCTTGGCACATGGCGTGATTCTCGCTAGATGGACCTAAATTCCCAACTCATGCTCATTATTGTTTGTTGTTAGCTCAACTCACAACAGGTCGTGAACTTACTAAATTCACCATATAAATTAGTAATCGGAAAAATGTGACATGGAGACTAGAGAGAGTTCTTGGTGGTTTCAACTTATTGTTGCTCCAAAAGACCTCCATGTTGGACATCATCGAGTCACTATGTCGAGCATATTTCATGGATACCGGCTACATGAACCCCCACACCTATGTGCCAACCTTGATCATCCAGTTACAGAATGTTTCTGCACTTCAGTGCTGCACTTGAGCTACACTGGTAACTATCATTCTAATGCTGCAACAAGGACACTGTGCTCAGGAACACGCACCCAGCTCATGAACTAGACCAGGCTGCATCATATATCTGAGCTCTTCACTCACTGTCATAGCACTTACTCACTCTGAGCTTACCTGGATACTCACACCATTCTGCTTTGAACTGCCTTGCATTGGCTTTTTGCAGTATTCTCCCACAATCTGATGCCAGGCTCATGGTATTACCACCTTGCCTTGTCATTAGCACTGATACAAAGCCAGGAAATTTGTCATTGTTGACAGCAAGCCTCACTCTGGTTGCAGGAAATGGCTTTGACTCAGGCAGAGTAAGTCAAGGGCAGCCACTGTTAGCTGTCCAGGCCCAGCCTGGAGTGGTCAGAGTCAGGATTGTCTCCTCATAAGGGGTAAGGAGCTGAATATTGGCAGTACACTATCCACCTTGGCTCTTTCTGCCCTATTGTAGGCTGGTTTGCTCCTAGAATGAGAGAGAGAGAGGGACAGGTGTTGTGGAAGGTGAAAGTGGGTGGCACAGCCTGTACTGTTGGTGCAGGGGAGGAAGTGTCCAAGTGAGTGAGTAGGCAACACAGGGTTCCTGGTGTCAGAAGTTGGGATGGCATGTTGCAACAGTGGAAGTGGTCGAGTATGAACTTTGATGAGAGATGGGTCCAGCAACAGAAGCAAAATAATTTCCAAGTATCAGAGAGAAGACGGTGGTTGTTACCCTGGTGAAATGTAGAGGACCTTGAGCTTCTTCCTACAGAACTGATTGTTCCAAATGGCTGAGACTGCTTAAACCAGATTGGCAATATTATAGCAGGCTGGCATGGTCTGGTCCTTGGGAAGTAGTAGTTCTACCTGTATGTACTGCATCCAGCAGGACCTCCAGAACCAGGCCCAGAAAGCTCCTGGCACAAACATCAGGAACTATGCCCCTCAGGAATGCCAGTCAATTCTGGGATCTTTAGTGAAACATAGAAAATAGAAGCAATTTGGCTCTTAAAACCTGCTCTGTCATTTATTTTGATCATGGCTAATCATCCAGTAGCTTTTCCCCATATCCTTTGATCCCTTTAGCCCCAACTGCTATATTCAACTTCTTCTTGAAATCACACAATGTTTTGACTTCAATTGCTTTCTCAAGTCCTCCAGAGGTTCACTGCTGTCTGGGTGAAGAAATTTCTTCACCCCTCTGTCCACCAAATGGTTTACCCCTTATCCTTAGATTGTGATTCCCTGGAATGGGCTCCCCTATCATCAGGAACATCCTTCCTGCATCTACCTGTCCAGTCCTGTTAGAATTTTATATGCGACCTACGAGATTTCCCCCTCATTTTTCTAAACGCCACAAAATATAACCCTAAATGATTCAACATCTCCTCATATGTCAATCCCACCTCTCCAGGGGTCAATTTGGTAAATCTTCACTGCACTCTCTGTTTTGCAAGAACATCCTTCCTCAAATAAGGAGACTAAAACTGCACACAATATTCCAAAAGTAGTCTCACAAGGTCCTGTATAATTTCAGCAAGACATCCCAAAATGTAACCGGATCCTCTCATTATGAAAGCCAACACAAAATTTGCCCTCTTGACCATATGATGTACTTGTCTGCTTACTTTTAGTGACTGGTATATGAGGACGCACAGATCTCATTGCGCATTCCCCTCTCTCAATTTATAGCCATTCAAATAATGAAGCACTTCCTGTTTTTTTCTCCCAAAGTGGATAACCTCAAATTTATCCACATTTTACTGCATTTGCTATTCATTTGTCCACTCACTTAGCCTGTCCACTGAAGCATCTCTTCATCTTCCTCACAGTTCATCCTCCCATCCAGCTTTGTGTGATCTGCGAACTTGGAGATATTACATTTAGTTCCCTCATCTAAATCATGAATATTTACTATGAATAACTGGTGTCTAAGCACTGTTTGCCGTGGGTACTCCATTACTAACTGCTAGCCATTCAGAAAAATACCTGTTTATTCCTACTCTTTGTTTCCTGTCTACCAACCAATGTTTTAAAAATACATTTCAGTACACTACCTCCAATCCCAAGCACTTTACTTTTAGACTCTAATCTCTGAGTGGGATTTTGTCAAAAATCTTCTGAAAATCCAAGTAAACCACTTGCTCCCCTCATCAACTCTACTAGTTGCATGCTCAAAGATTTCCAGTAGATTTGTTAAGGATGATTTCCATTTTGCAAGTAAGTCCTTGCTGACTTTCTCAAATCCTGCCAGGTATTTGTTGTGAGTCAGAAACCCTGCATGGTAAGATGGAGCAGAAATCAGATGTGATCAAGTTAACTTGGCAAGTTTGGTAAATTATGACAAGTAAATCCATTCAGTCTCATGGTGAGAAACATTTCACCATAACCCGCTCCAACTCACATTTTGCCAAAAAAATTAAGATTCAGTCATATGACACTTCAATCATATCCAGTTTACCACTTCCTTTTCATCATAAATAGCCAGTCCTTTAATCATATCCTTTCTATTTCTTGCACTTCTGCTCTCAACTCTTTCCCTCCCTCCAGAATCCATGATAGACATCTCTTATCCTCACCCTGCACCAACAAACCTCTATATCTAATGTAACATCTTCAACATCTTCAGCATCAAACATCTCACTATTCTCCTCTTCTTTCACTGTTGTAAATGAACTATTCCTGGCATTCCTTCTCTGGGATACTCAAATTGCTGCTAATCCTCTCTCCCTTTCATCTGACATCTTCCCACAGGAGATCTAACACTTGCTTCTTTTTAACCTCTTCCTTTACCAGTTCTTCAGCACTCCTTCCAGTTGAGACAGCAATTTCTCTGTATTTCATTGTATTTACAATGCTGCATTCTCCCCTCATAATGTAAATATTTTATCATTGAACTGTTCAGAGATGCAGCTACACACCTTTGGAGCAGGAGGTTGTTGATCAGAGATAAGGACACTAACACTGTGCCACAAGAGCCTAATACGTTTTTCACTGTGTCATCAACAATTCATTCAAATGTTTCTGCCTGGTCACGACGTAATCTCCTTTATACCGGTGAGATAAAAGCAAATTGGATGACCACTTTGCAGAAAAGATTCAGTCAGCAAACATGACTGAACTTCTAATTATTTGTTATTTTAATTCTTCATCCAGCTCCTTCTCCTGATCCCATTTTGACTCTGATCTCAGCATCTTGTACTTTTCCAATGAAATTTAAGGACCGACACCTCATCTTTCAATCAGACAATCTTCCACACTGCTACCATTTTGTCAGGCAAAGGGTCTTGATGACCTCTTGGCTATTCCATTCTCACATCTTTACTTTACCTGTCCCATTTCCATCTCCTTTTACCTATAACCATCATCGCCTCTGCCAAATAATCTTTCCTACATTCCACACTTCCCATTTTGTTCTTGCTCCCCTCTCCATTTTACCTGCCTCTGCACTTCTTTGTAACTTGCTACATTTCTAACCTATTCCAATTCTGGCAACACCAATTAGCTCTGTTTTGTTGTCCATAGATACTGCTGAGCATTTTCAACATTTCTTGTTTTTAATTTTAGATTTACGGCATTTTCCTTTTGTAGTCAAGAAATAACTTTTTGGCGAATCCTCCCAAAAAAAGAACTGCTGAGTCTTTAAAATCAAGCTTTTCTTTTCACTTACTGCCTGGCATGTTTTATATGGGTGTGATTGTCATTGGGTGATAATGAGACAGTAATGAAAGAAAATGGGACAGTTGACAGATCAGTATGTCATTATTGTTCCTTTTAAATACACCCATCCACTTTAGGGCAGGTATTTCCATTGGCTGCAAATTACGGTGGAATATTGGGTGGGTATGAAAATGGATAGGGATCCAGTATATCCCACAGCGACATGACCCAAAAATCATGAGATTAAAAAGAGCTTTTGTGTTTCTTTTTTCAAACGATAAATACATTCTGGAAACTTTACGTGCCAGCACATGCATAAGTATCCATAAAAAGACTTCGTAGCTCGCTAAACTAAAATAGTGCTAAATTTTAACCAAACGATTGACTTTAGTTTTCATAAAGGCAATAAGGTTTCTTTTACAAATAAACAGGCTGGAAATCATAGGTGTGCTCATGTGTGCAGAAATGTGTGTATCCATAGAGTTACCAGCTCAATCCCATTAAAATGCTTCATTAGGGTTTGACCAAATATCATAAGTAGCTTCTTCTCATTAAACACTGCATGAGTTCCTTTTGAAAATAAACATGCTGGGAATTAATCATCCATGAATTTCTAATGACTAACTTAATTACTTAAGACAAGTAAATTAAATTTAAAAACTAAATACGGTGTAAGAGATTACAAAGAGAAAATTGTACCACATTTTCCATTAAAGAGTCACACAGTTACATGGAATACGATGCTCTGGCAATAACAAGGAATTTACTCAAATAAAATACAGGATCAAGCACTACATTCTGCATGCAAAATTTTCACAGAAGGTAAGGACAAAAAGAAAAAGGAAGAGGTAGCTGTAATGATTAGGAGGATGTCCTGGGAGGCTCAAGAGCAAATCTATTTGATTAGATTAAAGAAACAATAGAGGCAACATTGCATTAATTTTCTGTATGCTGCAGGCCACCAACTAGCAAGAAAGATGCATAGGAGCAATATGCACAGAACTTACAGAAATGTACAAAAATACAGAGTTGTGATAATGGGAGACCTCGCTTATCCTGATATAGAGTGGACTGGATGTGAAAGGCAAAGAGTGTATGATGGCCATTCTCATAGGTCACTAATAACAAACACATTACAGCACACAAAGGTGGTGTCATCGCATACAGAGATGATGTCTTCACACGCAGTGGTAATATATTCAGGTTCAGAGTCACAATTCAAGTTGGAAAGCATCTAATTGCATGTACATGCGACGTGACCAAGGATACAGCTGGGAAAAAAATTAAGACTGCCCCTGTTTTTCATGGTTTTGTTGGTTTGAAGCTGCTTCACTGAGGAAAGGAATGAAAACAGACTGGTACTTCATTTAGGTAAGTTTAGTAAGGTTAAAATCCCATATAAAGCCATCGAATACTGAAAAATTCCCAGACCAGTTAAACCAGTCTGATATAAAATTAGAGTACTTTGCACACCTGTGTTCAAGAAAGGATGCAAGGATATGTTCAGCAACTACAGGCATCACTTTAACCCCAGTAGGGGTCAAGCTATTATAGACAAGTATCCAAGAAAAAAGTAGTAATCATTTGGATAAGTGAAAGTAAATTAAGGAAAGGGATTTTACAGCAAGTTCATATTTAGCTGATTTGACTGTGTTTTTGATGATTTAGCTGAGATGTTTGATGAGGGTAATGTCATTGAGGTGTAGGATTCCAAAAAGCACTTGGCAAAATTTCACATAATATACTTGTCAGCAAAGTTGAAATTCATGTGACGAAAAGGAAAGTGGTAGCAGGATTAATTAGGAAGTTGACTGAGTGACAGGAAATAGCCATAAGGTATAAAATGGGGGTCTCTAGGGGCCACTGCTAGGAAGATTGTGGGTGGCACAGTGGCACAGTGGGTTAGCACTGCTGCCTCACAGCGCCAGAGACCCGGGTTGACTGCCCGCCTCAGGCGACTGTCTGTGTGGAGTTTGCACATTCTCCCCGTGTCTGCGTGGGTTTCCTCCGGGTGCTCCAGTTTCCTCCTACAGTCCAAAACTGTGCAGGTTAGGTGAATTGGCCATGCTAAATTACCTGTAGTGTTAGGTGTAGGGGAATGGGTCTGGGTGACCGTGCTTTGGCAAATCAGTGTGGACTTGTTGGGCTGAAGGATCTGTTTCCACACTGTAAGTAATCTAATTGTCTGTTTTAATCCAAATTAATGACCGAGATGAGGACATTTAGGGAATCATTTTAATAATTGCAGATTACATAAAATTTTGGAAGTCAATGTGAAGCTAAAGAAAGATATTGATAGATGTGAAGATAAAAGCAGTGCAAATTTCTAACTGATGTCACTTGTGTGTATACCTCAGAACAGTTCTCCAGTCTGGCCAGGATGTTCGTTTCCAAGTAATACTGTATTTTTACTAAATTTTCCCTCTAGGTGGTGGAATTGGGAGACTTATCACAATATTTAATACAAACAAATGTGCAGCAATACATTTTGTTGGGAAAAGTGAAGAGAGACAATATAAATACTGGACGTAATTCTAAAGCAGGTGCCGAAACAAAGACTCACATGTACGTGTAAAACAGTGATTGAGAAATTAGCTAAAAAAGCATTGGGAATCCTGGGATTTTTAAATAAAGGCATCAAATACAAAAGGAAGGAAGTTATAATGCTTATTTATAAAATTCTAATTCAGCCTAAACTGAACTATGTGTCCAATTCTGGCCACTGCACTTTATGAAGAAAATGAAAGCTTTAAAGAAAATGTGGAAAAGATATACAAAAATTTGAATGATTTTATTGCCATGAGTATTTTACAGTGAGAAAAACAGTAAAGTACAGTGAAAAGCTTTTCCACTGTTGCCACTATCTGGCACCATTTTGAATAATTTAAGAATAAGAAAAGAAATAGAAAGGAATGGCTTAAAGACTGTCCATCAGTCCTAAGCTAGCTCATTATTAACAACACCTGTGCTGCCCTCCCTCCTCCACCACCTCACCGTCAGCTACACTGAACCCAACCAACCTTGAAGTCACCAATCTTCAAGCACCATCTTTCACCACTGGGCCAAGTCTGCACTGCTGCCACCTCGTCACCACCTGCACCAGACCTGTCAATGTCAGAGTCACATCCCTCGCCGCTGGGCCCACCTCAATGTCGCTGTTGTGCCCTTCCTCATCACTTTGCTGCCGCCAATGACAAAGTCACTGGTCCTCAGACACCATCTTTCACCATTGAGCCTACACTACTGACAGCCATCAATTCCAATGTTAGGTCCTGCACTCACCTCAGCAAAGTAACTCCCTTGCTGCTGCCATGAGTCCATGCTGGGCATACATGAGTCCATGTTAGGGGACCTCACTGCCACCAGTGCTATCCAATCTCTTTTCATTCAGTGTTCCTTATTTCTATCGGCCTTGCCCTTCACACTAACAGGAACATACTGTCTCTGAACTCCCGTTATCTCAGATTTCCCTTTACCTATGAACAGCCTCGCCAAATCACTGTTTGAAAGTTCCTGTCTGATACCAGTAAAATTGATCTTACTCCAATTTAGAACATTAACTTTCAGATCAGACCTATTATTTTCCATAACTGTTTTAAAACTAATAGATCTATGGACATAGGTCCCAAAATGCTCTCCTACTAGGTCCTCAGTTACTTGCCCTGCCTTACTTCTCAAGAGAGGGTCAAGTTTTACTCTTTCTCCAGTATGTACATTCACATATTGAATAATAACATTATTTTGAATACACTTAACAAATTCCACCCCATCCATGTCCTTTACATTGTGGCAGTCCATAGGATTAAACTATGGGATGGATAGTTTGACCTTGTCGAGTGTGGGCAAGCACAAGTTGGGCCAAATGGCTGCCAATTATGATAAACATTCCATTATTATATAAAGAATATATGGGGAACTGACTTCCCTTGCTTTTCCTGTGATTTGATGCTAGAATTTGTCATAATTGCAAAACATACATGGAAAATTAAAAACTAACTGCACCAGAGACATTGTTATTTATTACACTCTTTGTGGATAAGAGAGAGCTACTTCTTATTGAAGAAGCCTCTCTCCCAGTTTGATACTTATATTTTTAAAATCTATTTCAGATTATATAAAAGGTAAATTCCAATTTTAATTTGAATTGCAACAACTGCTTGAAAATGTATACTTGTCAGAGGGTGTATCTTGGTAATATGTATGATAATTTAGACATATGAAATCTGATCAACTGTGTTATATATGCTCAATATGCCTCAGTGACATGTATTTAAATTAATATCCTAAAACAAATATTGTATTCAGTAATCAGATGACCAAAGAACATTTCAACAACTAACTTGGTTTTATCTTGCAAAAGTGCAATAATGACATCATAACCAACACGCTTTCATTACAGATGTTAACCTACTATAGTATGAAATACATTAGCAACCAACCATTGTAATTATAGCTACTCTTGGCACTAAAATGGAGTAACACTCAACACTTCCTAGCATTTAGCTGGAAAGCATATCATAGATTCAGTTCAAGCCAATAATCTCATTTTAGGGGTCAGAGAACAATTAAACTACTTCTTTTTACTTGTACTTTATGATTTCATCAAACATTTTTAAAAAATACACTGCCATGTGCTTAACCACAGTTAACCCTTTTATACATAAATTAATTGCAACACTAGCATATCTATGTCGGGTAAAAAACATTCTGAAAAATAAAGTTATAATTTACATTTATTTCTATTGCACTTACAGTGAAACCCCTTAATTGTAACTGCTTTCACCAACGCATTACCAAATCAGATAAATCCTTAAAGTCAACACTATCAATCCAAATCTTTATGGTCCATTGAAGATTATTGTTTACATTAGCTCACTATGTAACATGTTTTTTGTCTTGCAGCCTACAGAAGTCACAGCTAGGATATGAAAATATTCCTGCAAATTGTTGAATTATGGCATAGATTCCAAACCAGATAGTTTTAAGACAGTTTTATGACATTATGATAGTCCAATATAAAGATACCCATCTTCCCACCATTCATGCTCTCTGTGTAAAGGATTCAGCGTAGTCAGTTGGTTGTATGTACACAACGTACAGGAATACAAATAAGCATAGAACTTAAGTATACATGTTGTCTGTCATATTATAGCATTGTAAATATTGTTGTATATAAATGTCAAGATAGCTGACTCAAGAAAAGCTTGAATATCTGGTATATGTTAAGTGAACTGATAGAAAACCACAAAGTACATCCTGTTGGCAGCAGTTGGGCACTAAAGACCAGTTGTGACAGCTAGTTAGTGGCAACAAGAAGACACTAAAGGATGAAAAGGTCACCACAGTGTGGCAGTTGTTAAAAGTATTTCTCTCCTCAATCAGTCATCAATCTGTCTATTTTCAAACATGAAGCTATAACTACAAAAATGTTAAAATACTAAACCAAGACCAAAGGTTACAAACCTGCACCAAAGCACAGTGAGTATTCTATCTCTCCCTCTCTACCTTTAGAAATAATGAAAGGGTGCAGATCAGTTTTTTTGTAAATAATGTTTTAAATAATTCTAAAAACAGCTCCAAAGTACTTCTAGAAAAAAATACAGCTTCTAGAAGCTGCATTAAAGAAGCATGACCTGAATCCAGACATTGATCGATTCCACCATTTACTTTTTCCATTGACACGATAACAAAAAGAAAGCCAAAGTGGCATTCTGACTTCTTACACATGACAGGCACAAACGTGCTGCAACTTTTAAGGGGAAGGTATAAAACAATAACAAAAGACAACAGGTAAACTATACTCCAACACAAGTTCTTGCACTGACATTCCTTAAAACATAAAGAACTCAATAAACCTGGAAAACAAATATACAGCAATGGGTTGGCATCCCATTAGCACTTCTGTCAGAACTTCAGTTGTTCAAAAAAGAATCAGCAGATGACTGACAAATGAATCAACAGCTGCAAATGTGTTGCTGGTCAAAGCACAGCAGGTTAGGCAGCATCTCAGGAATAGAGAATTCGACGTTTCGAGCATAAGCCCTTCATCATGAAGGGCTTATGCTCGAAACGTCGAATTCTCTATTCCTGAGATGCTGCCTAACCTGCTGTGCTTTGACCAGCAACACATTTGCAGCTGTGATCTCCAGCATCTGCAGACCTCATTTTTTACTTAAATGAATCAACAGCCAGTTCAATTTCTCACTTTGGATACTAAGTCATAAAATGAATAAAAATCTCCAGAATCTCTGATAATGGCCACAAAGATCCTAACAAAAATTTTTCAGAGTTCAACTAATCTATTTAAAGTTTGAGTCAATTTCAGGATACATACCCTTGAATTTGTGTCATACTGCCATTCGCCAGGTGAAATGCTCAACCAGTTCATCGTCAAATATCAATGGCAAGGTAAGTCATGATTTTGCTAAAACCAACTTTGCCAAAAGGCTATAGAGATGGTCATTTCCTCCATATCCATCAAATCTTTCAGAGAAACACTTGTGGACAAATCCAAATATTATACCATTAATGCTCTGCTTGAAGTTGGATGTAAGGAACCATCCAACATGGCACCAGATATGGTCGACTCCTTGTGAGCTCCTGCATGCAGATCTAAATTTCCTATTCTCTACAATTGTTCTACAATCTTTAAACTTAATAGCATACTTTTTTAAAAATTACTAATAACTTTTGTTTTGCCACTGTTTGCATATTATTTACTCTTCTATGCTATTTAACTCTGTGATTTGCCTGTACTGCACACAAGCCAAAGCTTTTCACTGTCCCTCCGTACACGAGACAATAAATTTAATTTAATTCAGTTCAAAGTTTAAATCAATTGTGTCAGGCCAGCAGCACCTGCAAGTGCCTGACTCTGCAACAACTATTGCAGCCATATATTCAGAGGAACATTCAAGTCTTTCATGCGATGTAGTGTACCCCACCCATCAAGACAGTGCTCAGTCTTGCTACAACTACTATACATACAAGCCATAATTACAAAAGAACAATGGGCTAAATTGTGTAAGACGTGCAATCACACAGAGAAAAGCAAAGTACAACACAAATGCTCTGCTGTAGCATTAGAGGAAGAGCCAATAAAGAAATAATGTCAAAGTAGTTTCCAAAATTCCTGTCATGGCACAAGAGCATTTTAACGAAGTCCATGAGGCAACAGCAATAAAACAGACTATCACAAAAGCAGAAGGCATTGCCTCGATTGAGTAATATATCCCAAAAGAACTGGACAATATGCACTAAATACTAAAATCAACACCAGTGCAAGTGCAAATATAATCCTCATATGGTATCTTACACCAGATGTACTTAGGAAACTGGCACAGTGTAGTGTATTCCACACAAACGGGTTACCTGCTTACAAGTCAGACATCCCATGCATTAGTATTATTTGTCTTAAATGCCAATATGGATTTCAAGATGGACATGTGAAATGGATGTATCTTCTATTATCAGTCTATAGGCGTGTATGGATCAACATATTTTTATGATTCACAAGGTGACAAATCCATCAGAAACAAGGTCAATGATTCCAGACACCAGCATCAATCACATATATTTGGTCACAGACAAGCAGAGCAGATTTAGCAAGCTACATCAGGTGACCAGTTGCAACAGTTCAAAAAGATCATCAGTGGGTGGCCAGTATCTTTCTTTGGTCATTCAGGGATTAACTAGACTATCAAGATTGTAATCTTTGAACGTCCAATACATTGTAATTCTGCCGGTTCCATGTCAAGGCATGCGTGACCACGTACAAAAAGGTCAGATAAGTGCAGAAAAACATCAAGAGATTGGCATTTAAACCTATATGTGAACTCAGCAGTTTGCATGTAAAATACAAAGTTTACAAATAAACCAAAGTAAGAGCAACAAAGACAGAAATTACTGGAAAAACTCAGCATCTGGCATATCTTCTAATGTAACATAATTCTGATCTAAAGTATAATTCTGATCTCCCCACAGATGTTGCTAGACGCACTGATTTTCTCCAGCAATTTCTGTTTTTCGTTCAGATTTCCAGCACCAACAGTTCCTTTGGTTTTTTTTGTGTACGAGGAAACCAGCCACACTATTCAATCATATTTGTAGCTGTATGTTCAGTGAGCTTTGTGAGCAGTGTGACTGACTACTTCATACTAACCACAATAGGTTCAAGTGTCAAGCAATTCTTGATGGCTGAGTTTCTTTGTTTAATAATTCTGGGCCAAGAGGACTCAAGCAGGTCTCATTGATAATGAGCACCTTGGCTGATGTTGTTTGAAGGATTTTAAAACAAAATGAACTTTGTTTCTAGTCACAGAATTTAACTGATACAGGTACTGATTCTGAATAGTAAACAATTTTGAATTGTCCAATTTAACCAGGTGTAGAAGACCGTCTGAGATGAACTATGGATAAATACTCAAATAAAAATTATTTTCAGATTTTGATTGGTGGAGTATACTGCCCTATAAAGTTAAAATTTGAATACTTGATCAGCATTAGTGAAGCACGAGCAAGGTCAGATTAAAATGCAAAATGTTCATCCCATGATTCTATGCAAATGTAGTAACATAATCTTTGGGTACTTACTGCAAACACCTGCAAAAGAGCTGTTTCCATTGTATTTATTTTACAATGCACAGGATGCAAATAGTATGCTGAGAATTTGTGAAATGTTGAAAATACCAAACTAATGAGAAGATTACAGCAGGATTCTTTGTAACATTAAAAAGACATTTAGCATTCCAAAAAACTCCACATGAATAAATGAATGCTGACCCATACAGCAGGTTTTCAATGCACACAGCTTAAAATTCAAAGACCACTTTGTCAAGGGATCCAAAATTTAAAGTTCATTAATAAGCTTGATTCTGGATTGCATAGAATCCTTTCAAATGCACGTACCATAATAGATGAACAGTAACCTCTGCAAAGTTCTCATTAAGCATCTCCTTCAGTGGTCACAATGATTGAAAGAGGAGATTAAAAACATATGCTGTGTCTACCTATTCTTTTTGCTAATTCACCCATTAGCCTTAATTCCTATATTTGTAATAACTCTGATTAACTATAAGAGTGAGCAACATAATAGATGTTCATGAAATAACCTTATAAATTATACAATCTGATAAACAGATGGACTATACAACCCCATACATTTTACCAGTCACTCATAATTCACCCTGTTAGTTATCATCGCATACAGGAATATTTGTTTTACCTGAAACTATCCATTGAAAACATATAGCGTACATACATCACCTACAAAATAGTCATGGAAATGCAGTATTTTTTGCTACATAGAGCTGCTTGTTCAAAACTTTAAATCATGTTAAATTCTTATATCGAAGGAAAGACTTGTGTTCACACTTTTTGTACCATTTGTAAATACGTTAATTTGATGTAATGTTCCTCAGTTCTGATTATAAAAAGAAAGCTTTATATAATGAAAAGTTTTAAGATGAGAAGTTAAATTCAAATGATAATGTCTTTCAAGGCAAATATAAAAATGTTTTTTTTAAAATCATTTTTAATACACCCTTGAACATATTTTTGACAGCAGTTCACATTAGGTAATTATTCTAGATATTCTTCAAGTCTTCAAAAATTAAAATTAATCTGCTGAAACTTGCTATAAGTGTCCTTGAATAAATATCTGTGGAATATTAAATAAATATTTGCTTACTTCCTTTGAACCATGTTCTTTAGCTATTAGAACTTTTGAAGTTGGAAATGTGATTGACTGGATGGAATAGTTGGGTGGAGATGTTGTGATGTGAAACATTCAGGAATACCAAACAGAGTTGACCATTCCATCTCAGATCCAGTTCATTAATTTGTTGCCTCCAAAATAATTCTAGCAACAATATCATTGACGGTATTCGTAACACCAATAGAAAGATCAGGCTAGAGTCTTTGCAAAGCAAAACAAAACAGAAAAGCCAACTGCCCTAGAAGAACAACTGTGAAGCAAGACAACATTGAAGTATCAGTACAGGGCAAATGAAGACATGCGTAATCCTGACATAAGTTAGCATTACACACAGGGTGTGTTAATGTTCACTGCAGGCAATAAACCATCACAGGCTTTAATAAGACAGTTGCAGAAAGACAACAGTAATGACAGAGTGCTCATAGTCCAGGAGACGTATAGATTAAACAAAGAATTATATGTTTTTTGGAGATTATTTGTAGTTACTAAACCTGAGGTTAGTTCAACCAGTAATAGGAAACTCTGGGCCAGCGAACAAAAGTATGCCACCATTATAAGCAGGATGAGGTGCTACACTCTTTTACAATTCCTGATCTATTATTTAAGTTGTTTCTTGAACATTGCTCCTTTTCAATTCATCAGAGACCAATTTATTACCGAGACCCAGATGCCATAACGCCTAACCACCGCTGGTGCTTCAAAGAAAATCAAAAATGGACAGGGTTCAAAATGGAAGAACAACAAGTCCTCAAAAGGTTGTAGGGATGGAGGAAGACACAGAAATGAAAGAGGCTATAGAAATGTTCAAAACAAACTAGAATCTTCAAAATACTACATTGGCAATAGAGAACAAATATGAGTCAATGAATAGATGGTGATTTGGTAAAACATGCACTATAAAACTTTCTATGAACGTTAGAGAGCAGCTGACAGGAGGCTAACTAAGAGAACATTAGAAAATTGAGTCTGACAACAACAGAAAGATGGGTGAGGGTTGCTTATGGATTTAACATGGCCATGTTAAAATCTTTATATTTAATGATTATGGATGTTTCTAAATCCTTTGTTCCTACATTCGTAATTGTGAAGAATTTGTACTTGGGAACGGAAGATTTTAAAATCTTTTAAAATAAACAAAGCCCAGTTAATACTAAATCCAAAAACTATTTGCTTCCATACTTGTTTCTCTGTTTGTATTTATATAACAACTTTTGAATCTACCACTTTCCAAGCTGCTTCTCAACTAAAGAATCACTGGATGTAGGTTTGCTCACTGAGCTGCAAGATTCACTTTCAGACATTTCATCACCATACTAGGTAACATCATCAGTGAGCCTCCTGATGAGGCACTCATGGTATAGCCCACTTTTATTTATGTGTTTAGGTTTCCTTGGGTTGGTGATGTAATTTCCTGTGGTGATGTCATTTCCTGTTCTTTTTCTCAAGGGGTGGTAAATGGGATCCAAGTCAATGTGTTTGTTGATAGAGTTCTGGTTAGAATACCATGCTTCTTGGAATTTCCATGCATGTCTTTGTTTGGCTTGTCCTAGGATGGATATGTTGTTTCAGTCGAAGTGATGTCCTCACTCATCTGTATGTAAAGATACTAGTGAGAGTGGGTCATGTCTTTTTGTGACTAGTTGATGTTCATGTATCCTGGTGGCTCATAACAGGAAACCAGAAGAAACCAGACCCTGAGGGTGACTGTTATGGTGAAGAGAATGGAGGAACCATAAAGAGAAATATATTGTCAAAATAAAAATGAACTTGGGAGATCAACAAAGGTTAGTGGGTGATATAGAAGGAAGGAGAGCTTTAGCAGAGTACATTAGAAATTGAAGACACTCACCTACATGTGACATTTGCTTTCCAGGCTTTAACTTCTGTGACAAGTACCAGATAAGTCAAATCCCAGGTTTGTAATGCTAGTTACCAGGTAGGTATGTACTGTAGTCAATTGCAAACAGCAAGCCCCTGCAAAAAGCAATGAGAGAAATTATCAATGAATTTGTTAGACTGAGCCTCCAAAGAGAGCATAATAATAACAACACGGGATATTTCACAACTTTTGCCTGAAACCTCATTTTAACATCTCAGCCAATAGATGCCAACATTACCTTAATACTGCACTGAAACACCTGCCAGGATTAGTGGTATGAACTTGTAGGTGGCTTCAGAGCTCTGTTCTATGTAAAGTGGGATTTGGGGGTGGAAGAGGTTTGGTGGTGTTGGTGGGAGAATGTACATGGGCAAAACCCAGACACCAATCAGTAGGTTGGAATCTTGGATTTCAGCTCAATTATGGCTTTAAAATTTTTATTCCACTGTTGTGCGGCTTCAAGCTGCGTAGTTACTGTGATGCTGATCTGCATAATGCAATCTCAACTACATTTTTGGGGACAGTATATAGAAATGCAATTTGGAAAGCTTAGGCGCTGAGATAGCTGCACAGTGAATGAAGAGTAGCACCCAGATTTAAATGATCCATCACTATTGTTATTGCTACTGAGGTGAGAAGCAGGATGGATATACCTTAACCCAAGAATGGGAACAACACCACCACCTGCACGTTCCCCTCCAAGCCACTCGCCATCCTGTTGTGGAAATATATCACTGTTTCTTCAGTGTCCCTGTGTCAAAATCCTGGAATTCCCTCCCTAACAGCCATGTAGGTGAACCAATGGCACATGGACTTCAAGAAGCAGCTCATCACACCTCATGAGCAACTGGGGATGGGCAACAAATGCTGACCGGCTAGCAATGGCAAGTCCCATTAGGGAATAAAAAAAAATAGAAATTTGCAACTCTCATTTGTGTGTGTGGAGATAATTGAGTCATTAGGCAGTCAGAACATTAAGCCTTATCTTGAATGCAATGTATGAGGCAGTTTAATATCATGACCAAGAAAAAGTGGGTATTTGCTGATCAGTGTACATCATGTAGTTTAAGCTCTCACTGTCTTTCACTCTTCCCCATCTAACATTCAGCAACACTTCACACCTCACAATCACCATTTGGGGCAACATTACTTTCTTCGTTTATTTGGTGCACTTTCATGACTTTCCCAATTCTTCATCTGCTGTTACCATTCATCCCAGTTTTTGAACAACATTCAACCATTTGTTGGAAGGTGATTTTAACACCCAAAAATGTGTGGGCTTGCGTCAGATGGAAAAGTGAAAAATGTCAAAGACAAAGCCCACAATAGGCCTCAAACTCACCCAGTTCCAGTTTTATGTGAGGCAGAGCACAGGGAATCAAGTGAACCACTGTCTGGAGGTGGGTCAGACATTCTCTCTTAATGTATCTTCACACATATATCGTTACCCATTCAGTGAGGGGGCGGAAGCCCATTGAACAATATCAATGCTCCTTCTATGGCCAACAAGTACTGGCATGGGACTTGAACCAAGTTTCTGGTTCAGTGATAGTGTCTCTACCATTGCACCACAAAGTCAAGCATTGAAACTTTTTAAGGAACTTGCATTTTAACAAGGTTTTCATTTTAACAATTGTTAATATGTTTTCCATAACCTAGGGAAACCCAGCTGGAAAATGGTTGTGAGAAAGGCTGGATCTGGAATGTGTGTGACTTTAGCACACTGCTCAAAGGCCAGGAGAAGCAGGAGTGCTTACTCTATTCCCAATGAACTAGCCTTGTCACACCCACCCTACCCAATGTTCAACCTACTTCACATCCACAATCTCCCCTGATTCCCAAAACATCCCACACTCTGTCTTCCCATTCTGATCTGTAACCTTCAGCAACCACACTCACACCACAATCTGTCAGCTTCTTCCTCCCAACCTTCCATCTTTACTGACCACTACTGACCAATTTGTATCTCCCCAGCCATGTAACATCCCCCATCATTATCATGTCTGCTGCCTGGTCTAATATTTGTGCTACAGCCTTTGCGTTACTGTCAATCAAGAGGGATACTGGGGGAGAAATTCAAACTCACCCTGGAGTTAAAACTCCACAGTGTTCAACAAAACCTGAACTTCAGAGATTCCCAGTCATATCAGCTGCTCAGTTAGTTGGTTCCTTGTAGAGACAGAGAATGTAAAAGGACAGGAGCATGGGTGAGAATGTCATGGAGATCCACATGCTTCCAGGTGGAAGGTTTGGGAACTACAGGCAGCTAGTGACAAAATTACAATATCACACTCCTTTGACTTAATTTTAACGGATGAACTATGAGGGTACTGAGTAAATAATTAAGCTGTCAGAACCAATTCTTAACCATATATTTAGTGTTCGGGTGCTTTAAGTATATAACTATGAATGAATATCCATGAGGATGATCCTTAATGGAAACACAGTCACAGAATTTACAGCAGTCCCCCAATGCAAATATCTGCACATCGAACGGCCCAGTAACAGAGTTAGGCTTTCACTTCGTGATTCAGAATTAATGGGTAAGGGAAGAGCAGACACTTGTGACACAGTGTGCTATAGAAGGTCCAGATTCAGGATGGGAGGAGAAACCTTTACAAGCTCAACACAGCTGGACAAAGATACTAAACTCTATAGGCCATGGTTATGGAGGAAAATATGAGGAGGCTCAACAGTAATTTATCCAACTACTAACAGATGTGCCATACATACAATAACAGAGTATGGAGGAATCCAATTTGATTGCTAGTGGATTGGTGGCACAGGGAATTACCATGAAGAGGACAACCACCTCCACTGAGTTTTAAATGCAACTGTAAGAATGCAAACAAGCGGTTAACATGGTTGTGCAGATTCTGACTGTGAATATGGTTGAATGGCAAACAATTTACCTGCGACCTTACAATGTGGACACTATTCTCCAGCAAGCTGTTGTCTAACTTAGATTAGATTACTTAGATTACTTACAGTGTGGAAACAGGCCCTTTGGCCCAACAAGTCCACACCGACCCGCCGAAGCGCAACCCACCCATACCCCTACATTTACCCCTTACCTAACACTATGGGCAATTTAGCATGGCCAATTCACCTGACCCGCACATCTTTGTGACTGTGGGAGGAAACCGGAGCACCCGGAGGAAACCCACGCAGACACGGGGAGAACGTGCAAACTCCACACAGTCAGTCGCCTGAGTCGGGAATTGAACCCGGGTCTCTGGTGCTGTGAGTCAGCAGTGCTAACCACTGTGCCACCGTGCCGCCCAATGAATCTCCTTCGAGCCAGAATCGAACCAGCGACCTAAGGATGTCTCTGTTAACTCTACAGTCCTCCGCTCTACCAGCTGAGCTATCGAAGGAGAACTAGCTGAGCTATCGAAGGAGAACTAGCTGAGCTATCGAAGGAGAACTCCTTGTTGTGTAGTAGAGAGCTAGGAATGATTTGGCACTTGCACTAAAAACAGCAAACAGGGTCACAGAAGTCAGGATTCCACCATAAAGTTCCTCACCATTCACACCTCCTTCAGGTAGTATCAGGGATGCTGCCTTTTTACTAAGTCTGTCACTGTAAAGATGGAGCAGTCTGTGCGGATGTCCTGACAGACTCCAAAACCAGATGGCATCAGCTAAAAGCACGTCGACAGTCAGGGTAAGGCTCTGAGCAGACTGACCAGGTGTCACAAACTGAAACAACAATCGCTGGAAAAACTCAGCAGCTCTGGCAGCATCCAAGGAGAAACAGTTAACATTTTGAGATCAGTGACTGATGAATAGTTTCTGGACTCAATACTCAATATGATGCTTTCTCCCCAGATGCTACCAGACCTGCTGAATTTATCCACAATTTCTGCTTTTCCTTCAGATCTCCAGCATCCACAGTCCTTTTGTTTTAGATTAGACTTAAATTAGATTAGACTTACAGTGTGGAAACAGGCCCTTTGGCCCAACAAGTCCACACTGACCCGCCGAAGCGCAACCCACTCATACCCCTACATATACCCCTTACCTAACACTACAGGCAATTTAGCACGGCCAATTCACCTGACCCGCACATCTTTGGACTGTGGGAGGAAACCGGAGCACTCGGAGGAAACCCACGCAGACACGGGGAGAATGTGCAAACTCCACACAGTCAGTCGCCTGGGGCGGGAATTGAACCCAGGTCCCTGGCGCTGTGAGGCAGCAGTGCTAACCACTGTGCCACCGTGCTGCCCATTTTATGACAAAATGTCATATTGTTCATGTTCTCTTCCTTATTGATTGCTGAGTATCCCTTCCACAGCTTGCCTCTTATTGCATCCTTTCTCTCATTTTATGATGAGCTTGCAATGGACATACATCTGGATGAAGGCCTGTTTCTCAAGATAAGATCAGAAATGTTGAGCTTTTCCATTAGCTTTCCTCCCTGGTGTGCAGGACACAGCACACCATTGTAATTCTGGCCACACTTGCTGGGAAATACTGTTAGGCATCTCAAAGAAAAGAATTGAGGTAAGTGATTATTTCCAACATGTTTACCAGGTCCAGTCTTCTTTCTGTAAATACCTCTGTCCACGCTAAACATTTACAACCACTTGGCGTGACTGTGACAGCATCAGCCTATGGAAGCAATGCCCTTCTGAAAAGACAAGTAGTGGAGCTGGTTTCTATTCAAAAGGTTCTGCAAAGTCTGTATTGTGGCAATAATTCGCTGCTCAGTATTTGTCAGAAGGAACTGACAAAGCAGTTGTAAAAATTGAACATATTTTAAATTTGGGCTATCTGAAGTTGATAGACCCCCCCCATGAGGTGCACCTGCAACTCAACTTGGTTTCACTGTTCACTTTGCTGAACCTATGGAGACCCATGCTGGGTGTTCAAAGAAGATTTAGATTCTTGAGGAAAGGGCCTCATTTGCATTCAATTATCCCTGTAAATATATAAATTACTCACTGCTTACAGTAAAAAGATTGCAGCTGCTCAAGTGAACAAATAGCTTGCACGAGCACAGCCAAATGCACCTCAGTAAAACCTGGAGGTCAACATATTGGAGTCGTGCTGCTGTCTGAACACTAATATTCTTCTACAAACGTAACTACACACCCGGGCCATTGTGCCTAACTCCAACACACCAATCAAATTCTCCACCACCAATCAAGTATGTCTGACGGTAGGGCTAAGAATGCTATCACAGTGTAAAATTACCACAATGGTTGAGTGACAGACAATGTGACTGTTAACACCAAAATGGTGATGGCATTACTTTTCACAAGAACATACAGTGGGCCAGAAAAATCCAACAAGACGGCAAATTTATTTAGTACACATAATGAGTACACCCACGATGCAACATATATGATACACCTTTATTTTTAAAAGATGCACTGACAAAATAGCTTGAGTTTTTCAGGTTACTAACCATTGCTTCATGAAAACATGCATTTCCCTCAGTATTTTATCACAGAATGCTTTATTTTAGTGAACCTAAAATAAAATCCCCACCCTGAACACAAAGTAAGATGCCTGAAAAATCAATCAAAATTTGCAACAAATATATGCCTTGTTTACTCAAACACTTTGTAATTCCACATTTATAATTCCACACACAAGTTGCCACAATAGTGGTTTCTTTACACAGAAACAGAATTCGTTTTATGTACTTTACAAAGTGGACTGTCCGAGCAATATCCACCATCAAGCTAAAAGCAAACCAACAGAATTATGAAAAGACACACAATCAATAAAGGGATCCAACCCAGCAACTGCATGGCACTAAAGCTTAGAAATTGCCGCTTTCTATCATCAATAATATATCAACATTCAGACAAAGGCAAATAAGAGAATTCTCTCCAATTTTCAACAAAGGGCATACTGTATAGAAATTGATCTAAAGTAGAAAGTAGGCGCAAATTATATTATGTTTATATATAATACACACAGATGCAATTGTTTATTGCAAAATCAAAGGCACAATAATTTCTACCCGAGCATTTGCCGAGAATTGTAGCTGTGTTATCTACAATTACAGATGCCTTGTCAGAAAGCCCCAAGGAATCATTGTAATTATCTCGTTATTTATAGAAATTACATTGGATATTGATATTTGTAGCCTACCTTCTGAACGTTTCCTGACAAAGGTTGCAAAGTGGAGGTTGTTCATCTCTGCCGATTCAGGAGGGAGACTAGATTTTTTTTATTATACCACCAAAGAACATAAATGTTAAAAGACCAAACATTGATCCCAATGAACAAGACCCATTACGCTCCTGGGGGAACACAGATGTACTTCTCAGTATAATGCCAGGAAATGCCAAAATTTACTTATTAATAACCACCATTCCTGCCCTAGTAGATTGACTGTGCCAAGAAATTGACTTATGTGCTCTACCAAAATTAAGTCCCATCAGTAGCAAACTACTATTTGGAAAGACTATTGTTTTCAAAGATATGATGGGTGGCATGGTGGTACAGTGGTTAGTACTGCTGCCTCACACCGCCAGACACCTGGGTTCAATTCCTGCCTCAGGTAACTGTCTATGTGGAGTTTGCACATTCTCCCCATGACTGCGTGGGTTTCCTCCGGGTGCTCTGGTTTCCTCCCACTATCCAAAAATGTGCAGGTTAGGTGGATTGGCCACGCTAAATTGCCCATAGCGTTAGATGAAGGGGTAAATGTAGGGGAATGGATCTGGGTGGGTTGTGCATCAGTGTGGACTTGTTGAGCTGAAGGGCCTGTTTCCACACTGTAAGTAATCTAATATATGAGCTAACCATTCTTTTCTCAGTAAGGGCTTACTTGCCAGAAAATTATTTCCTCTTGTTTTTGCTTCTAGGTAATCCATAGGACAAGTAAGGGAACAGCGTGTTTATATAAACTGAGAGACTGCTATAACCCAGAAAATTATATGAGGGTGATAAGAAATGCTACAATTATCCAAATGGCAACAACAACATGAACAGGAGCAAGGCACTGATCTCATACAATGTTAAAACTGCTACAAATCAGCTAGACTTTCAAATATAGCATCACAGTCCCTAATTTCAATGGCACAATTTATTAGCAGTTTAGCGTGTTAAAATGAAAATGACACTCCAAAATAAAAGTGAAGCTAATGGATATGCAAACTACACTCAAAATATCACGATGGATATCATCTAAAGAAGCAAATAATAACTAACTGTTGGAATGTAGAGACAGTGTGAAGCGTAACATTTGTAAAAGAATCATTCATTAAGGTGGGCGGCACGGTGGCACAGTGGTTAGCACTGCTGCCTCACAGCGCCTGTAGACCCGGGTTCAATTCCCGACTCAGGCGACTGACTGTGTGGAGTTTGCACGTTCTCCCCGTGTCTGCGTGGGTTTCCTCCGGGTGCTCCGGTTTCCTCCCACAGTCCAAAGATGTGCGGGTCAGGTGAATTGGCCAAGCTAAATTGCCCGTAGTGTTAGGTAAGGGGTAAATGTAGGGGTATGGGTGGGTTGCGCTTCGGCGGGTCGGTGTGGACTTGTTGGGCCGAAGGGCCTGTTTCCACACTGTAAGTCTAATCTAAGGTGGAAGAAATTAGTGTGTTGCTATAAACCAAGCTGGGGAGAAGGGCACCGTGCTAGTATGGAGGACGTTGCTAGCTGTTTAAGAGGTTACAACAACTTAATGGTTTGTCTTTTCTGTAAATATTGACAGTGGGATGTCAGCCTTTACTGTTTTTATAAAGAAAATCAGACAACTTCAGAATGCAGAAAACTGGTCCTGACCAATGAACATCTTCACATTGCCATCCTTCCAGGCTGCAGTAGCAAGCAATAACAATAACTCACATCTCACAGTTATATGCAGGGGTACCTGATATATTTATGCACAAAGAGGAGAACACATGGCCTTCTCTTTTCAAAGTGTAGCTAGCAGAGCATGCCCATGGTTTTATCGACCTAACAGATATTTTTAAAAATAAATTGTGATGATACTATGGGGATAAGAGGCATATTTTGTTCTTTTTTTCTTTTAAAGATAGCTTTTGAGCCAGAGTTGTTAATCTGCCTCTTCCAAGCCAATAAAGTAAGCAGCTTGAGGGGCTTGGGTCTTTTTTAAGTTAGAAGCAGCATGAATGGGTGGAGTCAGGTTCCTATAGAATCAGGGTTTTAACTTAGTTATCAGTTGTTGGAGTTTTGAAGTTGACTATGAAAGCTGTTATACATATCTCTCAGCCACAGCAAAAAGCTTGAGTTCTTTCTCTCCACCAGAATTTTGTCTTGATGTTCTTTTCTCCTGGACTGGAGAAACATTGCATATGTGACAATCTATTTTACTGAATTTGCCTTTGCCAAGGGTGTGTTAATAGGATGCTACTGCTTTGGAACAATTACTATTTAGTCATTAAATGATCTGCTATTCTGTTAGGTTTTCCTGTAGAGTTAAAGTTATACCAATTCTTCTTTCTTTTGATGTATTTTAATTGGGTGCAAGAATAAAGGGTATTTAAGCTTAAGGCCAATTGGTGTGACAAAACAAATTACACCTGGAACCGATCCCCTTCTACATACCTTTAAATAAGATAAAAGTTAGGGTCTAGACTATCTCCTTCAGATATTTAAAGGGAGGTGTGGTCTTTCTACAGAACAAAATATACAATAAATCTTCTTGTTATCTAAAAATAGCACCTCTTCAATAGATTGCTTCAAAATGAGCTTTATCACGTTAAAAACACAGTCGATCAGCAGCTAAAAATATCAATTACTAACAAAGAAAGATAGCAGCAGACAAGGAAACAGCAAAAATGCAAACTCAGCTCTCCAAGGTATTCCTGATGAAGGGCTTATGCCCTAACTGTCGATTCTCCTGCTCCTCGGATGCTGCCTGACCTGCTGTGCTTTTCCAGCACCACACTCTTGATTACAAAGGCAAAACCTAACCCAGAAGCTGGTAAACAAAAATGCAAGGGCAAGAGTGTGAGCTGGGAAAAGAAAGAAAGGCCAGTTACACTTGAAAATACAGAGTCCATCGGGAAGGAGGCTGTATAGGAAGCAACTGAATGGACCACAATGTAACACTAGAGATCCCAACGGGAATTAAGGAAAATGACACAAAGACCAGAAAAAGGAAGGTAAGGAACTGTAAAAGAGGAAGTTCTTATTCTCATATCAAGCATTGCCTCATCAAAATTAGGTACTATGAATCATAATTACAAGGAACAGTGGAAGAGCAAAAAAAACAAATTTAAAGGGGCCACAGAATCAAGAATTCCTCAGAATGTATATGTACTGAACTGAACAACTTTAAAGAAATCCAGTGAAAGGGTCAAACAAAAGAAGAAAACTCTGAAATGCTAGAGGTTTGAAAAGACTGGAACAAAACAATTTAGCCACAATTTTGAGGGACGATTTATAAAGGTCACAGGCAGGAACCTTATTTCAAAGTTTCTATAGTAGCAAGTATTTGGTGTCTTAGGCCATGAAAGGTGGGAAAGAGTCAGTTTGCCAGAAAGAAGTGGAAAATTTCCAACTTCTCTACAAAAGGCAGGAAAAACCTAGAAATTAGGTAGCCATCATTTTGACTGTTGAAGAGGCAGGAAAACCATGAAAAAGAAAACATAAAACTCAGTAAGCAGCACAAAGATACAGATGTTAAAAACCTGACATCGGTAAAAGATAAAGCTGCCATCATCCTACCGGACCATAAGACTGTTTTCCCATTAGATACAGAGAGAGAGAGACTAGTAACTTACCTTAAGAGTCACCATGCCTCAGGCAAGGTGAGAGATTGAGAAGCTGGGACTTTCATGGTAACCTTAATTGGTGCAGGAATTGAACCTGTGTTCTTGGTGTCACCCTGTATTGCAAACCAGCTATCCAGCCAACTGGCCCCACACATGCTCAATGATAGTTGTCAATACTGAGGGTAGCCTTATATTTCAGCTGCTCTTGGATATGAGCCCATGATACAGGGTTACCCATCCAGTGGTATTACCATTAGCTAATATCCAAGCCCTTGAAAGCAGTAACAAACAGAATAGCCAGTAATACAATGTAAAGTTTTATTGAATAATTCAATAGTATCATATCATAATAGCCATGACTTGGAGGAACCAGTGTGGACTGGGATGGACAAAGTTAAAAATCACACAACACCAGGTTATAGACCAACAGGTTAATTTGGAAGCACTAGCTTTCGGAGTGCCGCTCTCTCATCAGGTGGTTGTCAAAGGTATTAATGTAGTCCAGCAATATCCTTTCAAAAAGATAACTCAGGCATTTATAAGTGAAATAGTGATGTAAAACATCCAAATTTATGAACACCTTGATAACCTTGAAGTTTGATACCAGTGCCAAGGTCACTAACCTATCAGCCTAGTTCCCATAGCTGAAAAAGAGAAGCTACAGCCTGCAGACATGATAATCCATGGCATAAGTGAAATAACTGTCAAGAGCAGACAGATATATGACAAGTCACACTACAACACAAAAGTATATGAGATTTGGAAATGCTTATATAGATTGCAATCAAAACTCACTTTTGAGTCAAAGTGCATGTTTGGAGCTTAACTTTGTTCAGAGAATAGAAACAGTTCAACAGCCTCCAGATAACAACTGGTTCTGAAGTAAATATTATTGATCAATCTCATTATAAATTCATGACAGAGCCCAAAAAGAAAAAAAAGAACCTGCTCAGATCACACACATGGACATAAAAGATATAATTTATATGACAGAGAAGAAAATGGGGGACCAGCAAGAGAGACTAACCAAATTCAACAGGAACAAAATACTAACCAGGATTGTTCTACCATTCACTAGTACTGTGTTGAATGATCACCATGCCAATTGTTCTGTGAGTTAGCCATCTACACTTACTTTGAAAATTAACAACACTTCATGATTATAGAAGTCTTGCTAGTGCACGACCGAAGACTCCAACTTCCTTTGGGGAAGATATATTGGAAATGTACACCTGGGCCATTGAAACAATGCCAGGTACACAGCTCGCGGTTAGTCATCACTGTGGTGGCCAGTGATTCAGAAGAAACCAATCTTGGTTAGTGCTCTATTCCAGTTGAATTTGGTTAGTCTCTCTTGCTGGTACTGCATTTTCTTCAGAATTCATCATTTAAAAACATTTTAACTTATACAGGATTGTCAAGTCTGGAAAACGGTCTATCAGTGAATGCAGCTCAGAAGCTAAGACTCAGAAAAGTTTGCAAGAAGAAGGAAATACTGAGAGCAAGAATGATCATCACAGCATGCTTGAGCCCATTCAGGAATTTATAATAGTTCTGTCATCTAAAAGAAATATCAGTCTGTCAGTGTGGACTTGTTGGGCCAAATGGCCTGTTTCCACACTGTAGGGATTTGATGATGTTCCATGATCTATGCTGAAACAGCTGGTACACCAACACCAGTGAGAGTAAATACTGTATGAACTGTACCATTTGCTAATTACCTTTAGGAAAGGAAATCTGCCATTTTGCTAACACATGACTCCACATCCACTGCAGTGTGGTAGGTTCTTAATTACCCACTGCAAAGGCCTAGCAACACACAGTGTTCAAGGGGTACTAGGGATGGTCAACAAATGACAATCTCGCACCCACATCCCAGGTGAAAGTAAAATGCAACCATTATGAAATGTTAGTTTCTCAAAAATATCAGTTTCTCACACTTAGTCAGGCATGCCACACTCAACATTTTGCTCACACACATAGTGTACACAGCCATTAAATAAGCTGTAGCATGACATTTGTGTGCCACCTACATTAGAAGCAATGGGCATTAGTTAACAGTGCATAATAAACTTTGGCACTATTTTATCATTTAACAAGTTTGGCACTCCGGTACGTCAACTGAAAGAGGTCCACAAAGACCTTTTAGGCATCAGTCAGTGTAGCAAATGGCAAATTTCATTCCTTTGTAACTGTCTACAAAATTTAAATTATTAAATTTACAAAACATTTTAAAGCATTGACTCCTTGAATCTTTGGATTCTTTAAATTTGCTCAAATGTATCTGAATCAATACCCAAGGCAAGAAATGGCTTTTCTTCATTTACAGGAGTAGATCTTCAGGCATAATCCTACTTTATATCTCAAAAGGTTAACAGAACTTTCTGAATTGTAAGTATACTTCAAATTTAAAATGGAACCACATGTACATGGAAACCTGTCAGGTATGTATTCTCTTCAAATTGCATACAGTGGTGGTCAAATTTATTTCTATGGAAGTACAGATCAATAAAGTGTATTTATAAAATTATAATCTATCAAGAGATTGTCCCATTGACAATGATACTGCTGTTTGTAGCAACTGTTGTCCACACGTAAATACGAGGAATATAATATCTCCATTTACTGCATCATCATTTTATAGTAATTTATAGGAATGGCATAATTTCAAAAAGAAATTGTAATGTTATCATATCCTACTATCGCAAATTCAGGAAATCTCACTGAGCCTGATATTCAAGATCACCGACACGAGCTGGTACAATATTCTTCTCTGGATCACACCAGAGAAAGATTTGAAATGGCATTATATCTCATTTTTGAATTAAGCACACCATAATCTTGCTAGCAAATATCAGCACTTATTTTGGTAATTATTCTGAAATTAGTTTGAAGCTGGCGAAAATAAAATTTTGAGGGTAGACCACCATCCATTCCTGACTTAATAGATTTTGACACTTCTGCTTTGATAACACTTCTATTGAAAGCTCTCTGAGTGGAAGAGCTATCTTTTAGCGATGATAGAAATCTGATGAAAAGTGATGTATCCCAGGAGCATTTTCCTATTGCTATTAAGTTAATTACATTCTCTTCATTAACTTCCATATGAAGCACTTCAGTTTATAACACTCCTGCTCTTCAACTGAGAGGAGAGCAATCTTATGAATCACCTTTAGTCATTCTACATCCACAGTGATTAAAGCTGTTTCTCCAAAATACAACTGCACACAGTCCCAAATAAAACTTGAATGGGAATTTATTTTGGAACCAAATTATCATTTGTTAAACGTAGTGAATTTTCTTTCAGTAGAATAGACTGTTAACCCTGCAGTTGTTTGGGGCAATAGTTTCCTTGTACAATTGCCACATTTGCTTAATTTTCTGTCTTACCTTAAGGAAGTTTGAAATCGGATCAGACTAATTCAGAATATGGGAAAAGGAGAAGCGCTGCTTGCTGCCTTATTTCCATGTTGATTTAGGGTACTGAATACTCATAAAGTTTGTTTCATGGAATGTGTTTCCGGTGGTTAAACTCATTCTTTACCATGACAAGTGATTAGGTTTTTAAGCACAATTGTCTTTTGTTTGGTAACATTGTGTACAACCGTTTCTAATCAATATTTCTATGTATTCCACACATGTCCTAGCTTTCCTTAGATCATCAAAATTGCAAAATAAAAGCAACAATGAGCCACAAAGTTCTGTGGATATATAATTGTAAATTATTAGCTCTCATGTTAAGCTGTGATTATATGACACCTTCAGACTGGAACCTGTAGCAAAATAAAAAGATTCACACCCCTCCATAAGTCTGCCGTGAAAATTGTTACTTCAGTTAGAAAATATTCAAGAGTCAAAATCTCAGGGTGCTGAGGTTAAAAGGACATTGGAACATTAGAACATTGGAACTGGCAACAAAATGTTAATAACCACTATATATCTGAGTTAAAGGTGCCTGAATTAAACCTGCTGGAAGAACCTAAGCAACAAGCAGATAACAGCAGCACTACAAACTAAATGATGGACTAAAGGAGAGGCAGTGTCTTAAAACCAAATGATTCTGCTATCTTGACAATAATACTGTAAAACTGTGAGGAGGAATGTGTTCTTTAACGTAAACGTTTACAAAGATAAAGCTGTTGCTGTTATGAGAAATGAGAGAACATTACCTTGTCACAGTAGACTAATATGCTGCCTATTGGGAAGTAGACCAGCTGACTTCAATGACCACAAGCTGATTCTGTCAAATGCCTAAAAGGGACAATTCTTCCGTTGTGACATTCCTGACATTATCACGAGTGACATTGGCCCTCAGTTCAAATGAAGAATTCAGTCACTTCTTGAACATTCGGGAAATTCCACATCACACTGTCCCCAATCAAAGGTGAGACAGAAACAAAAATCACCAAAGAAATCATGAAATCAAGCAAATCCAGCACAGATATATACAAGGCAATCCATGACTGGAGAAACACACTGACTGATCGCATGAAAAGTAATTCAATGCAAAGGCTAGTGATACACCGCAGATAAAACTACTCTTCTCATAGCAAACAAGGCCTACTGAAACCAGAAGTAATAATAGGTAAGAGAAAAAAATCAATATGAAATGGCAGAAATCCAAATGTTATTAAGACTTCTAAATCATTGCCAGAGTTGATATTGGACAGACAGTCAAGGTGTAATCATTCAACAATCAAAAGAAAAGCCAATCCAAGTGGCAGTGCAGAGCAGGTGTCACCTCAATCATACAAAGTGGAAGTGAACAAGTACTGTTGCAGCAGCAGACATGTAACACAACTGTAGAAGCTGATCAGGGAGGAAGTAAATGTACTCCCTATGTACAGAACACACATTAGACCTAGAGCTCATTAATAACAACAAATGACACTCACTGGTGAAGCAACATCACCTAGTAAACAGCCAATGGCAATATGCAGTCGTACAATTAAGAGAGCAACACAAGTTAAGGACTGTACATAATGATTGCACAGAATGATGGAAATAGTAAATTGATAAGGCACAAGAATGGTTGTGTATAGTTCATAACTTAGATAACTAAACATGCACATGACAATACCTCTTTTGTTTCAAGAAGGAGAAGTTTGGATTGAACTATAATCATCAACACGGGCGGCATGGTGGCACAGTGGTTAGCACTGCTGCCTCACAGCGCTAGAGACCCGGGTTCAATTCCCGCCTCAGGCGACTGACTGTGTGGAGTTTGCACGTTCTCCCCGTGTCTGCGTGGGTTTCCTCCGGGTGCTCCAGTTTCCTCCCACAGTCCAAAGATGTGCAGGTCAGGTGGATTGGCCATGCTAAATTGTCCGTAGTGTTAGGTAAAGGGGTAAATGTATGGTAATGGGTGGGTTGCGCTTCGGCGGGTCAGTGTGGACTTGTTGGGCCGAAGGGCCTGTTTCCACACTGTAAGTAATCTAAAAAACAAATGTCTATTCTAGTTTGACATAGTAATGAAGCTTCACTTCAGTGAAGTCCTCATGTTGAGCACACTGCTGTGTTGCACACTTGAAACATGAAGAAAACCAAAATGGCACATGATAATTCAAATGCAGACTCACTATGGACCAGGCTTTACCTCAACACAAGTCATCATTATCTAAGCATAATGCCAACTGAAACATTTATAGCATTGTCAAATACAAGTTCAAGACATTTGGCTGCATGAGGAAAATGACAAATCTCACTCATACAAAAACCACAAAGATTGGAAGAAATTCTACAATGCTCTGAAATCAGTTTACAGACCCAGTCAACAGGTTACCAGTCAACCAGTCAATGACCCAGTCATTACCAATCCTCAGTGCTGACCAGTCAACACTACTCACAGAAAATGCCCAATTTATAAAGAAGGAGAGCACAGCACTTCAACCGTATCCTCATTTGGTCTTCATCCATCAATGAAAAACAATTGACCAACCACCAAAGGGTGGATGTTATTACCAACCTGAATTCTTAATGGCCTTTCCACACTGTTGACAACAGCAAGGTGCAATCAACTACTGTCTAGTAACAAACCTCCAGGCCTGATACTATTGAAGCTGAGGTTCATATGGCTGAAAATATGGTTATGGTAAGAGACTTACTAAACTCTTCCAGCTTATGTGGAAGCAAGGAATCATCTTACAAGAATACAAAGATGCTTTCAATATCCATCCATGCAAGCAAAAAGGAACTCACCAATCCTGTAACAGCCAGAGGAAAACTACTCCTTTCCATCACCTGCAAAATCCTTGCCAGTATTTTTCTGAATTACTTAGCGCAATATCTTCTCAAACAGGATTTGTTGCTGAGTCAGAGTCAGTATCATTCCAGAAAAGGTTCAGGAACCATTGATGTAGTGTTGACAGTTAGACAGCTCCAGGAGAGCTGTCAACATAGAATACAGACTGCTACACCACCTGACCAAGACCTTTCACACAACTGGTTGTGAGATTCTTTGGATGATAATGGGGAGATGTGTTTGCCCTGAGAGATTCAACACAGTGGTTTTACAGTTCATGGCAAGATACTTGCATCTATCCTGGATAATAATTAGACTTCTAACCCATTCCTGGTCACTAATGGAGTTACACAGGGCTACATGTTAGCACCAACCCTCTTCAGCAGGTTTTTTCTCTGCTAGGCATTTGAGGTGGTGATCCAGGCACTGAAATCAGACAGACTGGAAGCTGCTTTATCTGATATAACTCCAGACAAAGAGCAAATTCTGCAAGATTCTGCTTCACAATTTCCTATTTGTCAACGTGTGTATACACTAACTGCTGATTTAGAGTTGGATATTGCCTAGACTTGATCTTAATGTACATGACAACTTCAACATTGTGATCAGGACAAAGCAATCTGAAGTAATGTATCAGCTTGGTCCACAAAAGCCCATGCTGACCATATGGTTTCAGTCTATGTCTGCAATGGGTAAGTTTAGTGGGCGGCACAGTGGCACAGTGGTTAGCACTGCTGCCTCACAGCACCAGAGACCCAGGTTCAATTCTCAGGCGACTGACTGTGTGGAGTTTGCACATTCTCCCCGTGTCTGTTTCCTCCGGGTGCTCCAGTTTCCTCCCACAGTCCAAAGATGTGCAGGTCAGGTGAATTGGCCATGCTAAATTGCCCTAGTGTTAGATAAGGGGTAAATGTAGGGGTATGGGTGGATTGTGCTTCGGTGGGTCAGTGTGGACTTGTTGGGCCGAAGGGCCTGTTTCCACACTGTAAGTAATCTAATCTAATCTTTACTTATTTCATTAGCTCACTTACAAATTGACTATGTTAATGGCAACAGACATACAAGAATTGTTAAAGCCAAGTGCAGCCTTTACAGAGCTGGAACATCCATCTGGGAAAGAAGTGGAGCAAGTCTACCTATCAAACTTAAAGTCTCAAGAGAAATAACCCTGTGCATTTTGATTTGCACATGTCAAAGTTGGACCATATGCGAGCTTTATGTCCATAGTGTCAAGGAGTTTAACCATATGCAATTAAACTGCCTTCAAACCTTCTGAAGACAGGAAGGAAATACCAAATAAGGAGATATTCACCAATCTGACCAGCATCCCCACCATACTGAACTAGTCACAACTGAACTAGATTGTAAACTCTGTCCACCAGTGGGAGGCCTAGTGGCATTATCGCTCAACTATTAATCCAGAAACTCAGCTAATGTTCGAGGGATCTGGGTTTGAAACTCGTCATAGCTAATGGTGGAATTGGAATTTAATAAAAATATCTGGAATTAAAAATCTACTGAATACCATGGAACCATAGTTGAGTGACCACTGCATAGTCCTTGTGGAGATGAACTCTCACTTTCACATTGAGAATACCACCCATTGTGTTGTGTAGCACTGTCACTGTGCTAAATGGAACAGACTTTAAACAGATCTAGCAACTCAAGCCTGGGCATGTATGATGCCCTGTGAGCCATCAACTGCAGCAGAATTATACTCCAGTACAAACTGCAACCCTGTGGCATGGCACCCCCCCCCCCCCCCCCCCACTCAACCAATATCCTCAAGCCAGGAGGTTGACCCTGATTCACTGGAGAGTGCAGGAGGGCATTCCCAGACCAGCATCAGGCATACCTAAAAATGAGGCATCAACCTGGTGAAGCTACCAAGCAGGACTGCTTGTGTTCCAAATAGCAGAAGCAACAAGTGATACACAGAGCTAAGTGATCCCATAACAGACAAATCAGATCTAAGCCCTGCATTCTTGCCACATGGAATCATGAATGGTGGTGGACAATTAAAAAAGTCACTAGAGAAGGAGGATCTCCAAATATCCCCATCCTCAATGATGGAACAGCCCAACACATCTGTGCAACAAATAAGGGTGAAGTATTTGCAAAAGTCTTCAACCAGAAGTGCCAAGTGGATAATCCATTTCAGCCTCCTCCAGTGGTCTTCAGCTTCATAGATGTCAGGGTTCAGCCAATTCAATTCAGTCCACATGATGTCAAGAAACAATTGGAGGCACTGAATAGTGTGAAGACGATGGGCTCTGACAATATTCCAGCAACAGTGCTGAAGCATTGTGCTCCAGAACTTGCTGTTCCCCTAACCAAGCTCTTACAATAAACTTACAACACTGGCATCTTCCTGACAAAGTGGAAAATTGCACAGGTATGTCCAATACATAAAAAATAGAACAAATGGCTGCCCCAACAATCTACTGTCAATTATCAGTAAAGTAATGGAATTTTCCTCAAAACTCTACCAAGCAGTACCTGCTCAGTGTCACCCAGTTTGGGTTCCACCAGGACCTTGTTACAGCCTTGATCCAAACATAGTCAAAACAGCTCAATTCCAGAGATGAGAGTGACAGACCTTGACATCAAGGCTGTATTCAACAGAACTTGGCATCAAGAATCCCATGCAAAACTGGAATCAGTGGAAATCAGTGAGGAAACTCTTTCCTGTTTTGAGTCATGTTTGGTCCATAGGAAGATGGTTGTAGTTTTTGGAGGTCAATCATCTCAGCTCCAGGACATCTCTGCAGTGGTTCCTAACGTCCTAGGCCCAACTATCTTCAGCTGCTTCATTATAAGGTCAGAAGTGAGGATATTTGCCAATGATTTCACAGTGTTCAGCACCATTTGTGACTCCCCAGATACTGAAGCAGTCCATGGTCAAAAGCAACAAATCTGCACAATATCCAGGTTTGGGATGACAAGTTGGAAGTAACATTCACACCACACAAATGCCAGGCAATAACCACCTTTAATAAGAGACAATCCAACCACTGCACTTTCATATTCAATGGTGTTATCATCACTGAATCCCCCACTAACAACATCATGGGGGTTACCATTGACCAGAAACACAATTGGATGCATCACTTAAATACAATGGTTACAAGAGCAGGTCAGAGGCTAGGAATACTGCAGCTAGTAAGTTTCTTCCTGACTCCACAAAGCCTGTCCCAAAGGCACAAGTCAGGAGTGTGATGGAATACTCCATACTTGCCTGGATGGGTGCAGCTCCAACAATACTCAAGAAACCTGACACCATCCAGGACAAAACAACTTGTTTAGATAGCACTACATTCACAAACATCCATTCCCTTCACCATCTATGCTCAGTAGCAGCAGTGTGTACTATCTTCAAAATGCACTGTAGAAATTCACCAAAGATCCTTCAACAATAGCAGCTTCCAAACTTGTGACTACTTCCATCGAGGACAAGAGCAGCAGACAAATGGAAACACCAGCACCTCCAAGCCACCCACCATTCTGACTTGGAAATATATCACCTTTCTTTCACTGTCACTGGGTCCCTAAGGGCTAAGGGCAGTGATTCAAGAAAACAGCTCCACCCCACCTTGTCAAGGACAGTAGTGATGAGCAATAAATGCTGATTCTGTCAGTGATGCCCACTTCCCATCTGTGAAGGGAAAAGAAATGTAGCCAGAATGCCTGACACCCGTTTAACAAAGTGTATCATCTATGTAGAGGTTGGGACTGAGATAAATTCTTACGGCAACCCAAGAAAGTGCAACAAGGACACTCTGAAGGCTTTTCTTAGGAATTTTGCTGTCAGCTCATATCCTGGAAGAAATTTACCCAGTATTGCAGTATCTGGCACAAATTCAATGAAGAAATGATGTGCCTCTTGCAAAAACAAGCCCATATCAGAGACAAAGTGAATCCATTAGGAAAGTGAATCCTGAGCCAACAGCTTGTCCAAAACTCAATCATCTATGGCTTATTGTCCTAATAACAGCAGGACATCCCAGACTCAAATCGGACTTAGCATTCACCTACATATCCACCAGAACTCTCCATCCACATGGGTAAGATGATCATAAAAGTCTCAAAAGATAAACAATAGCAAAGAAGGAAACACAATTCCCATTAACTATGATTTATCAACCTTTATATATCAGTAGATATTTTACAAAATTCCTTATGTTGCTTTAAATGTTAGTTTGAGCTATGTTAACCTTTACACGATTCGTTATTATGGCTAATGTGTGTAACAACATGAGTGAAACTAAAAATATCTATTCAGCAATCAGACTTGCCTGTTCAAACAAAACAAAATCTGAGAATCAGGAAAGCAATTCTTAACAAATGTTTGGTAAAAATGAACTGTTAACATGACTGATATCTGTCACAGTAATGCAGAATGGTGAACATCAACAAATTTGTGTTTACAGTAATACTAATCCTAACCACCTGCTCAAATATTACCAGAAACAATTTCATCATATTTATAATGCATCAGTGCTTTCAATCCAGAATCTTTGTCTTTTATATGCACAGCTGCTTCTGTAAGTGTTGCTGCCATATGTATACAGAGGACAAGACTAGCTTCTAATTGTATTTATTAATTTACAATTTATAACATACCTAAAAAAATCAAGACCTCAAACCATTTCCAGTTATTTGCACTTCATCAGGTCAAAATATTTTGAAACATTTTTCGCAATTAAAACCAGTCACCCACTCAAGCCTGTTTCGCTATTCAATGAGATTATGGCTGGTCTGTGACCCAAATGCACACACTTACCTTCCCCCATATCCTTTAACACCTTTTGTTAACAAAAAATCCATCAATCTCAGATTTAAAATTAACATTTTTTTGAGCATTAACTGCCATTTTCATTGTGTGCTATATGTGTCTTCCACCATTGTGTGATATAGTGTTTCCCAATTCCCCTCCTGAAAGATCTAACTCTTTACTTCTCTGTGTTGTCCTTTAGTCCTAGATTCTCCAACCAGTGGATGTAGGATGGATGTGGAACAACTATCTGTTTCCCTTAACATCTTAAATTTTAATCATCCAACCCATTAACATTCTAAATTCCAGAAAATATAATTGGAGTTTGTGTAATCTCTCCTCATAACCTTTGGAGTCCAGTATCATCCTGGTATGTATCTGTCGTATTCCCTCCAGGGACAATATAACCTTCCCAAGATTTAATACCCATTGCTTTTCATTACCACATGGGCAGAATTTTGCAGAAGCTAATTGGGTGTGTGTGGAGAGAGGGGAGTGGATTGTGTTTTTGGTAGGAGCTCCAGTAAAATTCTTTGAGTGTCTTTTTTTGCCACTTATATCTTAGTCCATGAGCTGCCCATGACTTAGCAGGAAGAGAGCAAGGACCTACCGCACTGAGACATTTAAATGGTGAACTGAAGACCATTTTTGGGCATCGCTTGTCCAGGATTAAATTTTTGATGGTCAGAAGAAATTAGCAACAGGGAGGAGGCTTGGCAAATCTCAAAACTACATATCTGCTACTCTGTTCATTTAAAACTTAGTCTTCTTCCCAAGGTAAATCACTTCATTTTTCATATTAAATTTACATTTCAGTTGATCTTGTGTTCAAACTACTGTGGCCTCCTGATGTATTTCCTCTTCACTGTAAAACCTTATTTGCTGGTACACCACCCCTCCCTCACCTCCATTCCAGGGCCCCAAACAGTCATTCCAGGTGAGACAGAGGTTCACTTGCCTCTTCTCCAACCTGGTTTACAACATCAGGAGCTCCCGATGTGGTCTTCTCTACATCAGGGTAATCAAAAGTAAACTTAGGAAACGGCTCACTGAACATCACAGTCAGGCCAGCAGGGACTGACAGGACCTCCCAGTCACTGTCCATTTTAATTCCCCTTCCCACTCCCATCCCAACATGACCATCCTTGGCCTCCTCCATTGCTAAACTGAACCAAACCGCAAATTGGAAGAACAACACTTCATCTTCTGCCTGGGCAGCCAACAGCCCGGAGGACTCAGCATTGAGTTCTCTAATTTCAAATAACATCCTTTCCCATCCCCCAACTCCCTTCCCAGCCCAGCCCCTCCCTCCTATTCCTCTCTGTCACCAACCAGATTCATTCCTCCCATTAACCAACCAGGTCATACCCTCTACCTGTCTTTGCCTATGCCCACTTCACCATCCTGCCCCCGCCACCCCCTTTATCTACAGCTCCCCCCCCCCTCCCCCACACCCTCTACCATCCTGAAGAAGAGTTTCACCAGAAATGACAACTTCTCTACTTCCTGATGCTGCCTGGCTTGCTGTATTCTTCGAGCCTCCTGCCTGTCTATTTTGGATTCCAGTATCTGCAGTTTTTGTCTCTAGTCTTATTTGTTTTGACCACAAGATTTTAAGATTGTACCTTTCCTAAATTTGAGTCCACATCATTTGTGAGGGTAAAGGATCCAAACACTTTCTACTAACTGATCCAAATTCTTCTTTTAACTAAAGCAATAAGATATAAACAGAAGGTGCTGGAGAAACTCAACATTAAAGCATCAGAAACAGAATTAACATTTTCAGTCTATTATGACTTTCATTTGGAACTGAGAAGTGGAAACATGATGCGTTTTCTGCTGTTGAAGGTGGTGAGATGCAAGTGGATTAGCTGGTAAGGTCAGGGGAAGGTTAAAGGTGTGGGAGATTTAAATCAAAGATATAATAGAACAAATGTAGAGGGTGTGGTAATGGGTTTTAGAAAAGCAACAAAGCCTAGATTATAGAATACATGTTAATAGATAAAATAAATGGATAAAATCAAATCAAATTGTGGTTTAACAATTAAACTCATTGTAGTCCATGGCATAATTCTCATGCATTAAGACTGGTTACACAACAGGTACTGTTTTCCATGTCATATAGTCAATCATAAATCACGAAAGACTGTTGGATAACTTGCAACAGTTGCTATCTTTTATGAAACAACTCACTGACAAATGAAAAAAGTAAGGGTAAAAAATGAGGTCTGCAGATGCTGGAGATCACAGCTGCAAATGTGTTGCTGGTCAAAGCACAGCAGGCCAGGCAGCATCTCAGGAATAGAGAATTCGACGTTTCGAGCATAAGCCCTTCATCAGGAATGAGAGAGAGTAGCCAAGCAGGCTAAGATAAAAGGTACGGAGGAGGGACTTGGGGGAGGGGCGATGGAGGTGGGATAGGTGGAAGGAGGTCAAGGTGAGGGTGATAGGCCGGAGTGGGGTGGGGGCGGAGAGGTCAGGAAGAGGATTGCAGGTTGGGAGGGCGGTGCTGAGTTGAGGGAACCGACTGAGACAAGGTGGGGGGAGGGGAAATGAGGAAACTGGAGAAATCTGAATTCATACCTTGGGGTTGGAGGGTTCCCAGGCGGAAGATGAGGCGCTCCTCCTCCAGCCGTCGTGTTGTTATGTTCTGCCGGTGGAGGAGTCCAAGGACCTGCATGTCCTCGGTGGAGTGGGAGGGAGAGTTAAAGTGTTGAGCCACGGGGTGATTGGGTTGGTTGGTCCGGGCGGCCCGGAGGTGTTCTCTGAAGCGTTCCGCAAGTAAGCGGCCTGTCTCACCAATATAGAGGAGGCCACATCGGGTGCAGCGGATGCAATAGATGATGTGTGTGGAGGTACAGGTGAACTTGTGGCGGATATGGAAGGATCCCTTGGGGCCTTGGAGGGAAGTGAGTGTGGAGGTGTGGGCGCAAGTTTTACATTTCCTGCGGTTGCAGGGGAAGGTGCCGGGGGTGGAGGTTGGGTTGGTGGGGGGTGTGGATCTGACGAGGGAGTCACGAAGGGAGTGGTCCTTGCGGAACGCTGATAGGGGAGGGGAGGGAAATATATCCTTGGTGGTGGGGTCCGTTTGGAGGTGGCGGAAATGGCGGCGGATGATACATTGTATGCGGAGGTTGGTGGGGTGGTAGATGAGAACCAGTGGGGTTCTGTCTTGGTGGCGGTTGAAGGAGCGGGGCTCAAGGGCGGAGGAGCGGGAAGTGGAGGAGATGCGGTGGAGGGAGCGGGAAGTGGAGGAAATGCGGTGGAGGGAGCGGGAACTTCCCGCTCCTCTGCCCTTGAGCCCCGCTCCTTCAACCGCCACCAAGACAGAACCCCACTGGTTCTCACCTACCACCCCACCAACCTCCGCATACAATGTATCATCCGCTGCCATTTCCGCCACCTCCAAACGGACCCCACCACCAAGGATATATTTCCCTCCCCTCCCCTATCAGCGTTCCGCAAGGACCACTCCCTTCTTGACTCCCTCGTCAGATCCACACCCCCCACCAACCCAACCTCCACCCCCGGCACCTTCCCCTGCAACCGCAGGAAATGTAAAACTTGCGCCCACACCTCCACACTCACTTCCCTCCAAGGCCCCAAGGGATCCTTCCATATCCGCCACAAGTTCACCTGTACCTCCACACACATCATCTATTGCATCCGCTGCACCCGATGTGGCCTCCTCTATATTGGTGAGAGAGGCCGCTTACTTGCGGAACGCTTCAGAGAACACCTCCGGGCCGCCCGGACCAACCAACCCAATCACCCCGTGGCTCAACACTTTAACTCTCCCTCCCACTCCACCGAGGACATGCAGGTCCTTGGACTCCTCCACCGGCAGAACATAACAACACGACGGCTGGAGGAGGAGCGCCTCATCTTCCGCCTGGGAACCCTCCAACCACAAGGTATGAATTCAGATTTCTCCAGTTTCCTCATTTCCCCTCCCCCCACCTTGTCTCAGTCGGTTCCCTCAACTCAGCACCACCCTCCTAACCTGCAATCCTCTTCCTGACCTCTCCGCCCCCACCCCACTCCAGCCTATCACCCTCACCTTGACCTCCTTCCACCTATCCCACCTCCATCGCCCCTCCCCCAAGTCCCTCCTCCATACCTTTTATCTTAGCCTGCTTGGCTACTCTCTCTCATTCCTGATGAAGGGCTTATGCTCGAAACGTCGAATTCTCTATTCCTGAAATGAAAAAAGTAGTCTAATTGTCAGGTTGTGACATTTCGCCTCCTGAGGGAATTTGCACTGGAGACTCAACCACTCACATTTAACAACTCGCATGATGGGATAGAGAACCACATACCTAGGTTTCCTAATCTTAAAAAGAAAGGCAACATTATAGGCAATGTCAATTGGAGCATAGAATAACAAGGAGAAAATAACAGATTGTAAATGGGTAAAATTGTGGCAAAGAAGGATTTCACTGCCGGCTAAGTTTTATATCATCCACTTTCAGTTTAAAATGGATAGATCAGAATACTATCAGAAGCAGGTAAAGTGTGCAGTGGAATACTAAAATACAAGGGACTAAAGGTTATGGTGCAGCCATAAAAATCGATGCTTAGACCGTACAAGAGGCAGGTTTTCTGTTGTGTTATTGGAACTTTGTCATAAGGCACTATCCCTATCCCTAAATAGGTGCCCCATATTCATCGAACACTCCCAGCATATTGGTTAGCTGGAAAGAAAATCAGAAATTGCTGGCAAAACTCAGCAGGTCTGGCAGCATCAGTGGGAAGAAAGCAGAGTTTAATGTTTCCGGTCCAGTGACTTTTCATCAGAACCATTTGCAACTATAGAAAGTACCACTTTTTCCCAGTTGCTAATTGTTCTGGTGAAGAGTCACGGACCTCAAAATGTTAAATTCTGCTTTCTTCCCTCAGATGCTGTCAGACTTGCTGAGTTTTGCCAGCAATTTCTGGGTTTTTCTCATATCTCAAGCACCCACAGTTTTTTGCTTTGTATTAGTTCGCTAGATGTTTTTCTTCCAAGAACTGTTGCCCAATCAGAACGATTGTCATTGCTGGGGCTGCAGCTATTTGTCAAGAAAATGAGCCAGGAGTTGGGTAATGGGTAAACCTGTGGTTTCTCAGCACAAAACAGAATCATTAAGAATATATCAGAAAAGAAGCATTAGTTATGAGTGGAGATGTTAAAATGGGGATTGGGGAAAAAATTGGTTGTGAAAAGATTGATTGCATGTGTTCAAAATCATGAGAACCTTTGATAAAGTAAACTTGAGAAATCATTAGTGAACTGATATACTAGAAAAGTTAGGATCACCACCAAAGAGTGAAGACAAACCAGAAGCATTGTTTTTAAATATACGCAGTTGGACGGGTATGAGCTACTTCATCACAAATAATACGTGGAACAGAATTCATAACAGCTTTTTAAACAGCAAATGAATAATATTTGAAAAGAAAATAAAAGCTACAAGGAAAGAGAAGGTAAATGTGATAAATCGTTGGAGAATTGGCTCAGGCACAAAGGGCTGAATAGCCCCATTCCAAGATCCATTCTTACCTTTGGGTGCATGTTTCTTTCTAACTCAACTGAAATTACTGAGGATGTATATATTACTTTCTCAGTTCTGTCAGTCAGTGATCAGTGAGCCATCGTGTTGAGCATAGGTTTGGAATATAGATCTGGCTAAATATGCATATAATTAAATCAATCTTCCTACTATCAGAAGGTTGAATAATTATAAATATAAACTAGAAACCGAATCTGACTAATGAGAGCCATGATACAAAATTTACCAGGCAATTATACTTTGAGTCAAGTATAGGTTAGAATGAGATGGGCATAGATTTCCCAGCATTTATTAGAGAAATCTAATTGCACTGCAACCAAACATTTGCTTTGAAGAGTTAAGCTTTCTGTAGTAAAGTTAGCATCAATATTGTTGCTTGTCGAGTCCATTTTTTTTCCTCAGTACTTTTCAGAACTGCATAATCCCATATTTTATGATTGTTATTAAATAAGCTCTTTTTAATGTCATGGCTTTCAGAGTATGTCAAAATTGTAGGATGAGAAAGATCTTTAGTATGATCATTATCGTCATATTAATATTGCAGTTAATATGTGCATGCTTATTACAAGTAATGTGATTAATTTAATATCTGGCACTACACAAAAGAACATTAGATTGGACACAGTGGGAAGATTAAAACTCAAAAGACGTGTTTATGACTATTAGCACTAAAAACTATAGATTACTTTAGTTCTGTTTACATTCATAAGCTAACAAGATACATCAGAAACAAAAATGTTACCCAGGTACATCAAATACAACTTAAAGCATGTATTTCCTCTATTTGTAATGCTTGATTTGCCTTTAAAGATCACAGGGATATTTTTGCTTTGATAGATAACTGGAGGCAGCCCAGCATATATGAGTGACGAGGATTCAGTCTCCATGGATTATGTACATGGACCAAATTGTAACGAAATGCAAACTTCTTTGTCCGTATAGCCTCCTCAGATTTTTAAAAAAGCGTATTTCCAAATGTAATGCTGCATCTGGAGCATGTATGGAAGAGCAGTCTGTGCCAGCTGAAGATGTGCACGGTTGGAGCAGCTTATGCTGCCTTTATCCTGTCTTCACAGGACCAAGGCTGGAGTGCTGCTTTCTGTCTGATAGGCTGATACAGAAAGCATAGGAGCATGTTTGGCAATGCTCCCAGATCATGATTAAGTGTTTTCTGCTAGCTTACTGTCTATCCTGATATGCCCTTGATCATTTCCCTTAATATATCCATTAGCAAAAATGCACCAAGAAAAACAGGGAAACAATGACATTGCATGAGTATTTTGCTTAATAATTTAACAGATTGTATGTTTTGTTGTGTTTATTGGCATGGGAATGTACATTTAGGAAACACAAGCAAATATTTTGAATTTAAAGAGAGACCAAAAGCCCCAAATTTGTTGATTTTGTAAGTTGTTTCCCTTCCCCCCTGCAATTGGCTCAGAAATATAATAACAACTGTGCAAACTTGAAAGGGTTCAGAAAAGATTTACAGAGATTTTGCCAGGACTCGAGGTTTTTGAGCTATAGGGAGAGGCTGAATCGGCTAGGGCTATTTAACCTGGAGAGTCAGAGGTCGAGGATGACTTTATAATAGTTCATAAAATCATGAGGGACATGATCACACCTTTCTTGGCTGTGGACTTTCCCCTGACTGAATAAAGTCCCCTTGACTGAAATAAAGACTACTCCCCTTATGATTTCAGACTCAGCCATTTAATTGTGGGCAGCACTGTGGCACAGTGGTTAGCACTGCTGCCTCATAGCGCCAGAGACCTGGGTTCAATTCCCGCCTCAGGCAACTGACTGTGTGGAGTTTGCACATTCTCCCCGTATCTGTGTGGGTTTCTTCCGGGTGCTCCGGTTTCCTCCCACAGTCCAAAAATGTGCAGGTTAGGTGAATTGGCCATGCTAAATTGCCCATAGTGTTAGGTGAAGGGGTAAATGTAGGGGAATGGGTCTGGGTGGCTTGCGCTTCAGCGGGTCAGTGTGGACTTGTTGGGCCGAAGGGCCTGTTTCCACACTGTAAGTAATCTAATTGACACAGTATGTTTTCCACATAAGTTGCATGGTACATGCTGTAGGTGTGATATTGATGTAGCATGCTACCCCATGCAGCAACATGCCCATCCCTTTGACTGATGAGCTTCCTAGCTGTGCATCTGCTCTGAAAGACAGGGAAAAACAGGATTGCTGTGAGTATCCAAAGTAAGTGTGCTCAAAGAAAACAAGACCCCCTCGGATGCAACCTATTCTGATCCATAAGATGGATACTTGTCTTTGCGGCTAAAATGGCTTAGTAGCAACATTGAAATATTAGGTATCAGTGAACACCAAAGTACATAATTCAAGTGCTGGACTACATTATACGTTAGTCTGAGATGTTCCATAATGATGTAGTGAGGCTAGTGACTTCCATGGTTGGTGGGTACAGGTGGAGAGTGCCCATGGAACTTGCCCTGAGATACTGGCAAATGCAAGCCAAGTTGAAGGCTCAGGGATGTGCAGCTGCCAGGTTATCACTCTGACATTCTCATTGGGAACCTTCACTGTCTAATGTCTCTCCACTGTCTGGGAAAATAGAAACATGCATATAAATAAAGTGAGATTAAGCAAAAACAAGATGTTGATGCATACAATTTGGCTCCTCACCACTCATTGGTGAGATTCCCGTCCAGCGGTAAAATCCTCAAGCAGCCAATCGGACAATTTCCCCTCATACATGAAAAACCTCTTTTTTCATTCTCGCAGCATTTTCCAACTTTCTCACCAATGCTCAGATTGTTCTGATGCTGTGAAAATTCTGTCCCCAGTTTTAATAATAATGACAATGAAACAACCATCAATATTCAAAAAAACCCATCAAGTTCAGTAAAATCCATGAGGGAAGGAGATCTGCTAGTCTTACTTGGCCAACTCTGTGTGTGGGCTTCAGATGCATTAGAATGTGGTTGCTTCTTCACTGCCCTCTGAAATGATCAAGTTCAAGGGCAATTAATTCTGAAGAAGATTCTGAAGACTCTGTTTCTCTTTCCACAGAAGGTGCCAGACTTGCTGAGTTTCTCCAGCATTTTCTCTGTTTGTTTCAAGGCTAATTAAGGATGGGGAACAAAAACTGTCAGCAATGTTCACATCCCATGAAAGAATTAACAGTAACTTTCGAGACACGTGTAAGATTTCAGGTTCAAGATACAGACATCTTACACTCGTTTTTTGTGCTTTTTCTATCAGAGAGAAAACAATAAGCAGTGAATTACATCAAAGAATGGGTAGTAAAAGTCTCTATCCAGTGTGCTAGGTATAAATTAATGTTTAAACCATAATTCTACATGAAAAAATTTAATTCAATAAAACCAACTATTCAACATGAGGAGTATCAAAATTGGGCAATATCGCATATAATGTGAGAGATTATGAGATTATGAAATCTGGCTGGAAGGTTGGAAGAAATGAATATTATTTTAATTGAGGGAAAAAAAATGCAGAAAGCTGCATCAGAAAGGGATTTGGGAGTCATTGGGTATGAATCACAAAACGTATCCAACTTCAGCAGGTGATAGGGAAGGCAAATGGAACACTGGCCTTTATTTCAAAAAGTATGGAGTGTAAAAATAAGAAGGTCACCAGGAGGGATCTTGTTGTGAGGAAAGGTTGAGTAGAGGTTGGTCTTGAACTTAGTAGAATTTATAAAAATGGGGAGAGACCTTACTGAAACATACAAGATTCTAAGACCAAAGGGCATAATCTCAGAGTAAGGAATCAATCATTTAAGACAGAGATGAGGAGTATTTTGTTCCTGCTCAGAGGGTTGTAAATCTGTGAAATTCTTTTCCACAGATGGTTGCAGAGGCTGAATCATTAAATCTATTCAAGGTTGAGATGGATTTTTAATCAGGAAGGGAATCGAGCGCTATGGGGATAAGGCAGGAATGTGGAGTTGAAGCTTATCAGATCAGTATTGATGTCATTGAATGGTAGAGTGAGCTTGATGGGCAAAATGGCCAATTTCCGCTCCTACACTTCCAGGTTTTATGTGCACTATTGATGATATTAACATGTTTGTGACTTTTTCCTTTTTTCTCCCCATGAAAATACATGATTGAGTTTTGAGTCAACTGTTCACCTTGCATTTCACAAATGGTTCTTTTCTTGTCCTTCTATATATTTTAGCAGCTAAATTCATGTGAAATTGAAAATACTGTCATGAGGATTTAGAAGCAGGATCATTGTCTGTTCACCTTAAGGAAGTATTGCTGAAATTCCATGAATCTTTCTGCTGTCAAAATGAACAAAATAATAATTCATTGGTACTGTAGACTTAAGGAATTTGGGTGAATGTTCAGCCTATTAAATACACTTGAAATCAGGGCATACATGAACTCATCAGGCAGATTCAGCAAGTTAACTCTTCTAATGTAAAACTCAAGGCAAAATATTTTCGGACTATCTTCATAACACACTTGGCGACACTCACTTTGGTATGCTAATAAGCAACAAGGCCTGCAGTCTTGGTATTTAATCAGGATGTGAAATGTATCAAGAGCTCAGAGTCACGTATCCCTAAATTTATCACTCAAGCTTCTCACAGATAGAATGTTTTTGTGAAAATACTGTTTTTAAACAGCTGCCCTTTAAGGAATAAACCTACAGAGAGGTTATGTGCTGTCACAATTAGCCCACAGGCAAATCCTAGTGAAGTCATTGCATTCCCGTAGGTACTTAAAGATAACCAGTGTTCTCTTCCACTAATGTTAAGCTTTCATCCCAAAGACCACATACACTCTTGGCGGGTCAATGTGAAGTCTCAGTCCAGCAGTATAATTGCTGCTAATATGACCTGAGCAATTTTTTAATGCTTGGGTCGGCTTTAAACTGGTATTCTTATTTTAAAGGTAATAGTGGTAAATAACTGTGTTAAGCTGTGTTAATCCGTGCAAAGGTACACAAACTAATTTTAACCACCTTAATTATTGGAAATGACTTCTTAAGCTTCTAAAATTGTTCACTGGTCCATTGACCAGTTCCCTTGGAGTGCAATGAGAATGGAAATTTACAAACTACATACAAAACCGTAGCAGGAAACTTTAGGGACATTCTGAGACCACTATTTTTTTCAGTAGGCCTTTGGGATTTATAAATTGTACAGAATAGGGTCGATTTGTATTAAGTGTGGCTACTAGAAGCTAATATAGCTTTAAAATACAGGTTATTAGTATGGATAATGATGGGAACCTCTCTATTTTTGCATTATAAATGCAGCTATCAAAATCAGGATTCCATAGAAATATTCACCGGATGAAAACAAAATTTCGTTTCAAAACTTGTACTTCCACTTTAAGAAATAATTCAAGATAAAAGAATGTTACCTGTGTTTATATCACACTTTTCCCAACCTCACAACTTCCCAAATCTCTGGACAGTCAGTGCATTACTTTAGAAATGTTGCAATTAAGGAAAGACAACAAGTAACTTTCCTACAGCAAATTCCACAAGACAGCAATACAAGAATTAGCAGATCCCATGTTTTAGTGATTTTTAGATTACTTCCAGTGTGGAAACAGGCCCTTCGGCCCAACAAGTCCACACCGACCCGCCGAAGCGCAACCCACCCATACCCCTACATATACCCCTTACCTAACACTACGGGCAATTTAGCATGGCCAATTCACCTGACCCGCACATCTTTGGACTGTGGGAGGAAACCGGAGCACCCGGAGGAAACCCACGCAGACACGGGGAGAACGTGCAAACTCCACACAGTCAGTCGCCTGAGGCGGGAATTGAACCCAGGTCCCTGGCGCTGTGAGGCAGCAGTGCTAACCACTGTGCCACCGTGCCGCCCCAAATGATGTTGGTTGCCAGATAAATATATGGGATAAGTACACTTAAACCTAGGATTTTCTTGGGTATCATTGTGTTGATCATAAAGTACAAAGTTAAAAATCATACAACACCAGGTTAAAGTCCGACAGGCTTATTTGGAAGAACCAGCTTTTGGAGCACTACTCCTTCAACAGGAGATTGTGGAGAATAAGAAGCTAGTGCTTCCGATTAAACCTGTTGGACTATAACCTGGTGTTGTGTGATTTTTAACATTGTACACCCCAGTCCAACAACGGCATCTCCAAATTGATCATAAAGTACCTTGCTTCAGATTTCAAGCCCAGATAAATTTTTACCCAAATTTGCCTACATTCATTATTCAAAACATTCAGACAAAAAGTGAGAGATTGCACTTTCCATGATAGGATTCAATACATTTCTCATTACCCTACTATTTATGAGTTATTAACAAACTGAATAATGGAAATGGCAGTTTTGAAACATGATTTTCTTAAATATAATTTCCAAATTGGGAAGCAATTGTCAATGAAGCAAAATGCAATGACGAATCTTCAGAACTTCTCAAGTAGGTTGTGTATGTAAATATTATAAAGTCCAGTAAACCAGTTCCAGAAGAAAATTGATAAAGTTCTGCGTATCCATGATGCCTTGACTGTTATCAATAAATGCATTATAGAGAAATGATCTATTTCTGTGAGATAACTCACATGACCAAGAAAACAAGCATTCAGGTGAATTCAATGTTGACTGTTGAGGAAAACTGGTGTGAGTCACAAGTAGAAATAGGATATAATTAAAAAGACAAGAAAATAATATAAGGCATAATATCAACAAAGATATTCAATGTATGGAAATGGAAGAAAGGCATTGTTGACAACCCAGGTAAAAAAGCATTCTGCTTCCACAGAGAAATATTCATTAGTACATCAACAAGCAAGTCAGAAAAAATGAAATTAAGTATTGTAACTGCTATTGTGGAGCAAATCAGTTACTTAAAATACCTGATAGCAGAAAGAGTTTACTGAAGGAAGCAATTGTCATGCAGCACATCCACACATTGTCATCCACACTATTCATCTCTAAAAATAAAACACATATGGAATAGGAGGAACGTGATGATGGAATTATTAGGGAGCCTAGATAGGTGAAAGAGTGGATAGGAAAGTCAGGAAGTTGGTCAAGTGGATAAGTAAGTAGTATAGCAGACGGGTAAAGTAATAAGATGGTAGAGTGGGAGGCAGATGAGATGGGAAGGTTGGGAGCTCATCTGGTTGAGAAAAGAATATTTGATTGGTGGGAGTTATTTATGTCTGGTTAGTGAGGGCTTGTAGAAAGAGACTATGTTTGGGAAGGATAGTCAGTTTGGACATGTCAGCGTGAATAATTGAAAGGTCATTTGAGTAGTTACCCAGCAGTTAGACTTGAAAATTTTTTGTGGAGCATTTGCTGGATGATTATTCAAATAAATCTGATAGATCTGTCCAAAATAGCCGATTCTAGATTAGAGTTAGTGACATTCACAGATAATGCCTGACAATAAGAAAATTGCCCATCAGCAACTTTTCAGGAAATTCTGATGGATGTCAGCAGGTCAGAGTTTCTATAGAGTCCTAATGTGTATCATGAGTCTCATGACTGGTGTCTAACGAGCCAGAAAATGTGGGATGATGCATTTTTTTTTAAAAAAGTAACCCACAATAGCAAAAGGTCAAATTACATAAACTTTCACACTGAAATTTAAGTATGTGGAAAAAATTAGTGTTTTCTTGATTAATTTTTGATTATTAGGGAAAATCCAGGGATTAAACTGAAACAATTTTAAATCAGAAATATTTCCACATAAAACCAGAAGATGTCAGCAGTGTGAGAAACAACAAGTGCCTTTTTCTCCTTTTCAATTTCCTTTAAATTAGTAATGGATGCATTATCATTTGTTTATGTTCTCCACTCAAGTAAACTAAACATCAACAAAAATAGAGTTAATAATGTATATATAAACTTAGGTATTAAAGTAATACTGCAGCATAACACATCATGACTATGATGAGTAATCATTTAGTTTAAACTTTCTGTTAGTGTTCCAATTTGGACTGAGCCATATCTGCATTTATGAGACTGAATGTGTAAAATGTATGCGTGCAGTGTCATTTAGAACACAAGGTATCTCAACAATTGTCCTTTTATATACAGTACTGAGTTCACAGTCTTTGCTCTACTGTGATAGTTAGAACATAAAGGAAAAGATTTAAATGGCTTTGATCTTGGCAAAAGCAAGATCATTGCTTGCCCAGCATTATGTCTCATTGAGGCAGGTAACCTATAAACTTGTGATGCCTGTTCATTTACATGAATGGAGGAAGCAGCAATCTACTGGCTGGCTGCATGCTTAATGAGGACACATGAATCTCTGAAAGGAGAGCTCCTTCAGATATATACATATTTTGGAAAAGCTAGGATTGTTCACACTGGAAAGGCGTAGCTTAAGCATGAGACTGATTGAGGACTTCAAAGTCATGAGGAATCTGGATATGGTAGATAGGGTGAAACTTTCTACTGGCAGAAGAAGTTAGAAACAGATAACATTGATTTAAGTTGATTGACAAGGGGAGCCATTGTGAAAGGCAACATTTTCTCAGTAAGTAGTCAGGATCTGGAACGTACTGCCTGAGTGTGTGGTGGAAAGAAATTCAGTTGCAGTTTTCAAAAGAGAACTGAATCATTATTTGAATAAGAAATATTTTCAGGACTACGTGGAAAACGTGGGGAGTGGTACGAAATGAGTTATTTTGCTGAGCGTCGGCAGGGACATAATAGGCTAAAAGGCTTCCTTTTGTGTTTTTACCATTCTATGACTTCATGATTCAGCAGAAGTTGAATAGTCCCAGGAAAGTTTTGGTGGATGGTAGAGGACTGCACATGATGCCAAAGTGAGGGATCCTAGGGCTTTGGATGAATTGCTGGAGGTCTTGATGTTGGAGGTGGTCAAAAGAAAGAGCTCAACACGGTTTCAGGGGTTTGGGGGAGGTTGTGGACAAGATACCTGCAACATCTTCCAGGAGTGATTTGAAGTAGCTAAACAAGATGACTTATGTCCACAGTCTGGTCCTCAGAACTTAGGCGAAATACCAGAAAAGGTTCAATGAGTAATCATGGTCAGAAAATTAAGGTTGGATTAAATTTTCATGATGCAAGCCTGCCCAACTGGTTGGAGAAACAGTGGGAAACCCTTATGACTTTGAGGGGGAAGACTTGGCCAAATTAAGTAACTGTCAGGTGCCTATCTGGCTTTGGAACTCAGGGTTGGAAAACCAATCCTTCAAGAGCTGCTGGCCAAGAAGAGGCTGGCACTAAGAGTCAAAATGCCGGAACTTCCTTCCTAGCAACATGATGGGTTATACCTATGACAGATGAAAACTGTAGCAGTGAAAGAAGCTGCTCGTCATCACCATCTCAAGGGCAATTCAGGATTAGCAATGCATACTGAAAATACCAACCATGTGCATACGAAAGCATGTCAAAAAATTGCCTCCTGCAATTTAGTCCATGGAGACTAACTTAAAAGACTTAAATGATCTCCCTTTCATTTTCATATATTTTGCCTTGTATGAATATTTTCATTGTTCTTTGAATTTGTCTCTCCATAGTTGAAGAAAGGCAGTGATAATTTGCAACTACATAGTCCTTCTGATGACTTCTTGATAATCAACAGTGTCTAACTATTTACTTCTAAAGCATAGTAATGTAGGAAATGTAGCAAATAAATTTTCCACAGAAAGTTCACACAAACTGTAAGTGTTAATGACAGATAATCTGTTTTAACTGATATCACTAAATATTAGCTTGGCACATAGTAGAAATTCCTTGTGCACGTCTGCAAAATGTTGTCTCTTATATCCACATGTAAGATCAGTTTTAATGTTTTGTTTGCAAACATCTCTGACAGTGCATTGAGATGTCATCCTCAATGATGTGCTCAAATCAATGAAAGGGAACTTAAGCCCAAAACCCTCCTAATTCAAAGTTAAGTGTGTGGCCACTGAGTAAAGGGTAACACATGTTAACAGATATTTCACTGCTGAATAACATCTATTATCATTCTCACCAACATCAGCTCTGACCTGACAAAAGAAAGTGTTTCAATTTTCACTTCAAGTTGTTGAGAAATCTTACCATCAGGAACTTGTACAATTTTAAAGTACAAGCAGAATTTTGTTGTTAACCAAAACATTTGTTAGGCTTGGCAGACATCAATTAATATGGTTAATAACCAACTGTGGCCTTCTACAAGGTTTCCTCTTCATTTTTCTTAAAAGTATCTGGTAAAAGTATGACTCTGAAAGAGGTCAACCTTTTTTTGTACCATTTTCATAGCTTTCCAAAATAATGTTCACTTTAAAGGTGTACAATTGTAAACATACAAATAGTTACAATTTGGAGATGGCGGTGTTGGACTGGGGTGTACAAAGTTAAAAATCACACAACATGAGGTTATAGCCCAACAGGTTTATTTGGAAGCACTAGCTTTCGGAGTGCTGCTCCTTCATCAATGACAACCACCTGATGGGTTACACCTATGATGGAAAAAAACTGTAGCAGTGAAAGAAGCTGCTCGTCATCACCACCTCAAGGGCAATTCAGGATTAGCAATACGTACTGAAAATACCAACCATGTGCACATGAAAGCATGTCAAAAAATTGCCTCCCACAATTTAGTCTATAACCTTATAAACCTTTTCTATCCATGTATATATGTCTTTTAAATGTTGATAATGTACCACCTCAACCACTTTTGTTGGCAGCTTATTCCATATGCATACCACCCTCTGTGAAAAAAAGTTGCTCCTCAGGTTCCCTTTTATTATTTTCCCTCTAACCTTAAACTGATACCCTCTAGTCCTTGTTTCCCCAAACCTGGGAAAAAGGCTGAGTGCATTCACCCTATCAATACCTCTCATGACCTTATACACTTCTATAAGATTCCCCCTGTGGCTAACGATGATGCAAAAATATCAGCCAGGGACTCCACAATTTCTTCTCTAGCCTCTTGCAGATTCTTGGATATACCTGGTCAGGATCGGGAGATTTATCTAACTTCATACATTCTAAAACATCCAACACCTGAATTCTCTGAGGCATATGAGTGACACTGAGTTGCTTATGTGTAATTTCACCAAATGTTTAGCTGAAGGGAAAATCAGAAAGCTTGTGTGCAGCAACAAGTTACTGCAGATGCTGGAATCTGTATTGAACACAACAAATGCTGACGATCATAGTGGGTCAGACAGCATCCAAGGAGAGTGAGCAAGCTAACATTTCCAGGCTAGATGACTCTTCATTAGAGCTGAAGTGTGAAGGGCCAGTGTTTGTGTTATAGTTTGGGTAGGGGGGGAGGGGGGAGCGCGGGAAGTTCGCTGAATCTCAGTGCAAATTGGAGGAACAACATCTCATCTTCAGACTAGGTACTTTACAGCTTTCTGGACGTAATGCCGTTCAACACCTTTAAATTGTGAACATTCCTCCCCCTTCTTTCAGTTTGTTATCATGTCCTCCCTCAATCCACTTACCATCCTTTCAAGTCTGTAGGAGACACACCATTATTCTGCCATTCTCACATTCCTATCTCTTAAGCTGAACTAGCACCCTACGCCAACTACCCCCAGTTACCACTCCCCCCAAACTATAGCTTAAATGTTGTTCCCTCCACATTTAACTTCAGCTCTGATGAAGAGTCATCTTGACTCCAAACATTAGCCTGCTCTCTCCCCCAGAATGCTGCCTGACCCCTTGTGATTTCCAGCATTTGCTGTTTTCAGCTTGGATGCAGCTCCTGGCTTAGAAGAACTGATCAACAAAAATGGTATGAGCATGAATAAAATGGTCAAAAAGGTCAAAGTAAATTTTCAGCAGATAAATGTTTCCATATTTTCAAAACAAAATCCCAGCAAGATGCTTCCCACCCTTCATTTCTCTAATTTCTATTTAATTCCCAATTTATTCCACTTTCATTCAAATTTCCCATCTTCCCAATGCAGCTGTGATCAGATTTTATGAAGGATCAATGGTCAAATTTCAATAATTTCTGAAAATAAAAAATCAGCTAAATTAAATTCAATTTACATTATGCCTCATAATTTATTTCTGCTACCCTTCAATTAATCTGATACTTCTCTTTTATATATTATCAAAGCTGTAATATCCAAATTGTACAAAGCATTCTGAGTGAGGCTGTACCAACTGTTTAGAAAATGTACTGAACTACTTCACTATTTTGACTTATTATTCTTTTAAAATATATCAATATCAGGTTCATTTAAGTCTCTGCACTAAGCATTTTGTAATAGCTTCAATTTATTGTCAACTGGACTCCTGAAATCTTACATTTTCCATATTTTTCTCTCCCCTATTTAAGAAAAAGTTCTTCCCCAGATTGTTGGTCCCCATGTGAACTGTTCAAAACTCTTTTCAGAATAAAAGGCTTTAAGTGATGTTGTGACATTCGCAGAAGATTAAGCAAATTGTTTCCTGTGCAAAATATATTTATATTCCCTATTTCAGCAGTAGGATTTTCTACATGAATTGAGAGGACCAAATGACATTCATTCTATTCCTCCAGTTTTCCTTTTTGAAATTTAGTAACTGTCATTTATACAAGTCAAACTGAGCAACATGAATTTTAGCCAGTTAATCCTTCAAGGACTGCAGTTACTTATTTGGAACAATTTAAAACTGACACAGACTGGTAATTTTCTATAGAGTATGCGATAAATGGATTGGACTGTTTGTCACCAGTTCATTCTATAACATTCAGTGCGAGATTGTTGGGGGCACTTCATTTGTTTATTTTCCCTTTGCATGGATCAATCACATATGTCAGGTGGCCTTGGTATTTTCAGAATAGGAAAAGTATTGAAGACAAGGCAGACACAGGCTTAGAAATTCAATAGCATCACAGCCATTTTCAGGCATTCAACATCTGCCTAAGGGTGCAATGTAGTTGACAACTGAGTGTATCACCTATTGTATTGCATTCAGCTGCTCAAAACACATCTGGGGAACAAGCTAAAACAATTTAAGCTGCTCATACAGCTTGCTTACTGGTGTTTGGGATGTTAGTTACCTCTGGCTCTTTTGTTGGCTTTTCTCTGTGTTGAAAATGATAAAACAGATGACTGTTTTTCACTAAGTCAAACGGCATGAACTGTTGTAAATTTGCCTCCAGCTGGGTAGTTTATATATGGCAATGCTTGTGGTAACTCCCACAACATTAAAAAAAACATAAATATGTCCTATCAATACATCAAACATACATTGATTGTAACTAACGTTATGTACAAACATTACATTCCTCACACACATTCATGTCTAGGCTCATATTAAGTTATTACAACAGAGGAACTTACTTCCAGCAGTGTCATGCATCAAATGATCTAATCAAGATGGTGTGAAAGACCTTTATTCCCTCAGTTCACATGCTATGATGTAGTGATGATATCATGAGCAAGCCATTTAATGGTAAACTGACACTGACCATACTGACATATCACGACACGAGCTATCATAATTCAACCATACAAGCCAGATCATGGTCCTGGGTACCAACATCACTGTAGCTCTCAACCTTGAGGTCATGGCATTGTTTCAGGCTACGGGGAATGACAAGAGTTAACCTAGTTTGCTATTCACTGCTTTATCTGGAATCTGGAAGAACTCTAAATCAGAATGAAGTTTTTAAATCACATTCCCAGTGCACAGAGGAATGAAGATTACGTGTTATATGCTCCTCAACAGCCTGAAAACATTCCAAATAACAAGAGATATCACTTGCTGAATCTGCAATTGTTCTTAAGTTCCTAATAGCAGTCATTTATCTTGTGCCACCTTAATTCCAACAAGACTGTAAGATCAGGAGCAGCAAATGACAACAAGGGATAGCCACTATGTCGGAAACTGCAATGGAAGCTCTGCAGCTCCATCAGAAAAGACAACACTGCCATGTTCATGAAGCTAACTTCTTGTTCCAAGCTGCACTGCACCATCCCCTCATTGTGAGCAAGTTCATTTCCACTATTTCCTAATGCACACCCATTAACCTGCTACAATAGGTGTAGCATAAAGTTACTGCTGTCAACAGGGCAGCTAATGGCATCACAGAAAGTGATGTTAGTCCACATAACTCAGTGTAAGTACATCCTCCAAAATAGTTACTGAGGGATCTTTTTCATTTTTGCACATAGTGAAAATTGTTAGAGGAACAAATTGTACAAACAAGATGAATCAGAACAAATAATTTCAAAGTTCCCCAAATTCTTCATTGGTCTAGAGAAGCTGACCATGCCATATTGTATTAAGTCAAGATTAGATGCCAAATCAGTATCTCTCTTCATCCCAAGAAAGGTCCCACAACATTTTCCATGGAAGGCCACACAAGGAATTGAGCTAATGCTGCATCAAGATGTTATAGCATTGATAATGCAGCCTACCAAATAGTGTTTAGGGATGGTTCCAGTTCACTAACTAAATGGCTCATAAAGTATCTGTGTAGACCTCACACAATTGAACAAAACTGTTAAAAGTGATGTCCATTCCATGACATCTGTTGCTCCAAGTTTGGTAAAGCTTGTGAGAAGCTCCAGCGTTTACCAAACTGGGTGCCAACGGGTTCTGGCAGCTACTTTTAGATGGTGAGCTCTTGACAGTATTCATTACACTGTTGGGAAGGTACTCCATCAATTGGTTACCCTTTGAATTGCCTCTTCACTGGAGTTCTTCCAAAGTCGAATGAACATCACTAGGGAAAGGTTAGAATGAGTCAACTGCCACATGGAAGACATGCTTATCCATGAGCAGGAACACAATACTCAGCTACAGACAGTGCTTCATAAGAACATAAGAACTAGGAACAGGAGTAGGCCATCCAGACCTTCAAGCCTGCTCCAACATTCAATAAGGTCATGGCTAATCTTTTCATGACCTCAGCTCCATTTACCCATACTCTCACCGTATCCCTTAATTCCTTTATTTTTCAAAAAAGATCAACCTTAGCTTTAGAAGTGTTTACTGAAGTAGCATAAACTACTTCCCCGGGCAAGGAATTCCATCAATTAACAACCATCTGGGTGAAGAAGGTCCTTCTCAATTCAGTCCTGAGCCTGCTCCTTCTACTCTTGAGGCTATGCCCTCTTATCCTAGCTTCACCTTCCAGTGGAAACATCCTCTCTATATCTATTGTCTATTCCCTTCATAATTTTATATGCTTCTATAAGATTCCCCCTCATTCTTCTGAATTCCAATGAATATAATCCCAATCTACTCAGTCTCATCTCATAAGCCAATCCCCTCAACTCCAGAAACAACCTAGTGAACGTACTCTGCAGCCCCTCCAGTGCCAGTACATCCTTTCTCAAGTTATGAGACCAAAACTGCAAACAGTACTCTAGGTGTGGCCTCGCTAGCACCTTGTACAGCTGCAACATTATCTCTCTTTTAAACTCAACCCCTTTAACAATGAAGGACAAAATTCAATTTGCCTTCCCAATTACCTGTTGTACCAGCAAACCAATCTTCTGTGATTCATGCACAAGAACACCCAGGTTCCTCTGCATAGCTGCAACTTTTTACCATTCAAGTAATAATCCTCATTGTATTAAGTCAAGACTGGATGCCAAACCAGTATCTTAGCACTGCTGCCTCACAGCGCCAGGGACCTAGGTTCGATTCCCGCCTCAGGTGACTGACTGTGTGGAGTTTGCACGTTCTCCCCGTGTCTGCGTGGGTTTCCTCCGGGTGCTCCGGTTTCCTCCCACAGTCCAAAGATGTGCGGGTCAGGTGAATTGGCCATGCTAAATTGCCCGTAGTGTTAGGTAAGGGGTATATGTAGGGGTATGGGTGGGTTGCGCTTCGGCGGGTCGGTGTGGACTTGTTGGGCCGAAGGGCCTGTTTCCACACTGTAAGTAATCTAATCTAATCTAAAAAAAGGTACCACAGCATTTTCCTACCAAAACGTATGACTTCACATTTATTAATATTGTATTCCACCTGCCAGACCTTTGCCCAGTCACTCAACATATCTATGTTCCTCTGCAAAGTTTCACAGTCCTCTGCACACTTTGCTTTGCTGCTCATCTTAGTGTCATCGGCAAACCTTGATACCATACATGTGGTCCCCAACTCCAAATCATCTACATACATTGTAAATAGTTCTCACAGGATCCGACAGGCAGAGCTCGTGCTTAATCATTTTCAGAAAAAAAAATTAAACTTAAAGTTACAATTCACAATTTGGAACACACTGTCAGTTCATCAGATCATAACAGACCCTCAAAATACAAAAGCTGTTAGGGACTTCACAACATTACAGAGCTTCAAAGGCTTTATGGGTATGAACAATCAGCTAAGGAAGCCCTCCCTATTCTGGTGTCAGTGAATGAATCAATGTGGCCTTACTTAAGTAGAACCTTGCCTAGTGCTGGGATGAACAACAGCAGAGGGCACTCAGATAAAACAAGCACATGCTTAACATCATTCAAATGTTAGCTCAAGACCCTCCATTCACTGTCACAACAAATGCATCATCCATCAGTCTAGGTAGCATATAGAAACATGAAAAAGAAGGGAGACTTGGGGGGTGTAATTGGAGGTGTTTCAGTAAGCTGGGGCTAGTTATAATTACAATAAGTATTTAATCGTCTAACATTTTCTGAGTAACTATTTAATTGACTCCAGTGAACCCCAATGAATTTCCAATTTAAATGGAGACTTTCAGAGGGCTCCGGTGATTCAAACCACGAAGCATGAAACTTCAGTTGGAATCCAAGTAGAGGGATCTGAATCAGAAGCAGTCACTGCGGAATGTGATATGATTGTGGAAGTAAATTCTGCCAAATGCTTCGATAAAAACTAGGTGCAACAACAAAATTAATGATGGTGAACAAGAAAAAAGATTAGAACAGAAATCCTGTCAAAGAGAGGAGCAGAATATCTTCAAGGTGGGTGTGCCAGGAAGGGATGTTGCTGTGAGTTAAACACCATTAAAAAAAGCAAAAAAAACTGTGGATTCTGTAAACCTGAAACGAAAACAGAAATAGCTGGAAATACTTTGCAGGTCTGACAGCATCTGTGGAGAGAAAGCTGAGTTAACAGTTCAGATCCAGTGACCCTTCTTCAGTTCTGATGCAGCTAAACCTGGTTAGTTTCTCTAGCTTTTTTCTGTTTTGCGATCTTCAGCTTAGAGTCATAGAATCATAGAGATGTACAGCATGGAAACAGATCTTTCGGTTCAAATCATCCATGCCGACCAGATATCCCAACCCAATCTAGTCTTGCCTGCCAGCACCTGGCCCATACCCCTCCAAATCCTTCCTATTCATATACCCATCCAAATGCCTCTTAAATGTTGCAATTGTACCAGCCTCCACCACTTCCTCTGGCAGCTCATTCCATACACACACTACCCTCTGAGTGAAAAAGTTGCCCTTTAAGTCTCTTTTACATCTTTCCCCTCTCACACTAAACCTATGCTCTCTAGTTCTGGACTCACCTACCTCCTGGGCAATTCCTTTAAAATCAACTATGAAGAGGATTCTGCAGAGTCCCTGTACACAATGCTCAACACTTTGGAAACAGCTATCTGGCTAAATCCAGGTCATGATATTCTACACATTTTAACAAATTGTTTACTATAGACAGTAGAAGTAACTCCCTCCTTTCACGCTGCCATATTTTGCATGAAACAATCCATATTGGTCATAACACAATGATTTTAGTTGTATCAATTAAATATATGTAACAGTTTGGATTTAAAGTCCGTTTAAAGTTGATTTTTTTTTTAAGACTCTCGTTCTCATATGTTAAAGAATTTGTTTTGTTGCTCCCAGTTTCCCTGTTAGTAACACGGTGGTAAATCTCCTGTCTCCAGTAAAAAAGATTTCACAACATTTCTAGGTCCTTGGTTAGCAGAGGAACCTCGATTATCTAAACGACACGAGGGGGGAGTATTTTGTACAGATAATCAAATATTCGGATAATTGAATGCCAGATAACACTGTTTAGCCAAGCATTGGGAACCTGTGATCTCATTCGGATAATCCGAAATTCGGATAATTGTTGATTGGATAATCAAGGTTCCTCTGTATATATATCTTGATTTGGTTTGGTTAACCTCGAAAAGAACACATTGCTGACTTCTGATAGCTCTTTTGTTTTCTTATTTATCCACAGGACAAGGGCAGTGCTGGCTAGGTCAGCATTTATTGCCCTTCCCAATTGCCCAGAGGGCAGTTGAGTCAACCACTTTGTGGGTCTGGAGTTACATGTAGGCCAGACCAGGTAACAATAGCAGTTTCCCTCCCTAAAGAACACTATTGAGCCACATCGGTTTTCTGACAATTGACCATGGATTCATGGTCACCATTAGAATCTAATTCCAGATCTTTAACAATTCAATTCAAATTCCACCATCTGCCATGACAGGGATCAAACTAGAGTTCCCAGAACATTACCTGGGTGTCTGGATTAATAGCCCAACGATAATACCACCACACTGTTGCATCACCTTTGGCCTTTTTAATCCTACCAGATCATACTTATTGTGGGTTTTGCAGCAGTCGGTACCTTGCTGATTGTGAACACGTTTGTGTTCAGGCTGTGTTCAAGAGTCCATATGCTCTACAAGGCTGGTTATGGGCGGCAAGGGCTATCCACTGCAATAGTAGCTGTTGACACTATCATGTAACCACTAACTGAGGCATACGCTGTTAGGTGACAATTTCTTGTCTTTGCAATGTATGGCCTACATATCTAGCATCACACTAATCCTGAAATTTATACAACACATTATTCATCTGTGTAATAGGTCTTTTTGGTTTGATGGTCTGCATCCTGGGAGCAGTGAACACCACGCAAGGTCTATCCACTGCAATAGTAACTGTTGACACTATCATGTAACTACAAACTGAGGCATATCACAGATACAATACCACCCATGTTACTGCCAGGGCTATGGCAGACAGACAATATGACTGCTGAAGATACGGTTTGAGTACAAAGAGTGACCATGTTAGGGCCTTTTATGGAGCTTACACGACATAAAGCAAAAATTGTCTCATCAGTGTGCATGAACATGGACATGGATGGCTTCGATATCTGAGGAGTCACAAATGGTGCTAAACATTGTGCAATCATCAGCAAACATCACCACTTCAGACCTTAAAGTGGAGGGAAGGTTATTTTTGAAGCAGCTGAAGGTAGTTTGATTAGATTAGATTAGATTACTTACAGTGTGGAAACAGGCTCTTCGGCCAACAAGTGCACCCTGACTTGCCGAAGCATATCCCACCCAGACCCATTCCCCTACACCTAATACTATGGGCAATTTTAGCATGGCCAATTCCCCTAACCTGCACATTTTTGGACTGTGGGAGGAAACCAGAGCACCTGGAGGAAACCCACGTAGACACAGGAAAATGTGCAAACTCCACACAGAGAGTCGCCTGAGGTGGGAACTGAACCTGGGTCTCTGGCGCTGTGAGGCACTAAGTTGTGTCTATGACATGACCCTGAGAAACTCCTGCAGAGATGTCTTGCAGCTGAGATGGCTGACCTCCAACAACCACAACCATCTTCCTTTGTGGCAGGAATGACCCCAGCCAGTGGAGAGCTAGCCCCATGATTCCTGTTTTGCTATGGCTCCTTGATGCCACAATCAGTCAAATGTAGCCTTGATGTCAAGGGCTGTCACTCTCATCTCCCCTTTGAAATTCAGTTCTTTTGTCCATGTATGAACCAAGGCAGTAATGAGGTCAGGAGCTGAGCAGCCCTTGCAGAACCCTAACTGGGCATCACCGAGCAGATTATTGATTATCAGGTGTTCCATGTGATGTCAAGAAATGGTTAGAGTCACTGTTGATGGCAACTTATATCACTTTACTGATGATTGAGATAGACTGATGGTATGGTAATTGACTGAGTTGGATTTTCCACATTGTCAGGTAAGTGCCAGTGTTGTAACTGCTCTGGAAGTGGGTGTAGTAAGTTCTGGAGCACAGGTCTTCAGTGCTATTGCGGGAATGTTGTCAGAGCCTTTGCAATATCCAGTGGCTCTAACTGTTTCTTGACATCACATGGAGCGCATCAAGTTAGATAAAAACTGACATTTGTGATACTGAGTACCCCTGAAGGAAGCCAAGATGGATCACCCATTTGGCACTTTGCGCCAAAGATTGTTGTGGCTGTTTTGTACACATGTATTGGGCTCCTCCATCATTGAGGAGGACGATGTTTGTGAAGGGTCATCCTCCGGGGAGTTGCTTAATTGTTCATCACCATTCATGACTGGATGTGGCAGGACTGCAGAGCTCAGATCCAGTGGTTGTGGAATCCCTTATTCCATCATTGTGACACAATATATCCAGATCTCTAGAGGGTACCTTTTTGTCAGACTTTATTTTCCTCTTGGACACCCTTTTTATTGTTTTCCATTCTCCTTCCATCAAAGCTTTGGATTTTGCCCTATCTTCCCATTGATTTCACATTGAAGAAATCCTATCACCTTCTAAAGACTTCAGTTTGTCCTTGGTTGCTTATGATACAACAAATTACAGAATCAGATTATGCATGAACTTGAAAAATTCTCTAGTTCTCCCTTCACAATTACTCATCCTGTGGATACTAACTAAATACTTAGTTAGCTTTCAATTGTACCAACCCAAAATCTTTTTTGTTTTAATTTTTACCCGAAGTTGCCAGCATGACTTTGCTTACTTTTATGTCAGTTTCTCCTTGGATTATGTTAGTAAATTGATCATTTAAAATAGTTTTCTTGCTCTTCAGATCGCAATAACCATTTTATCAAGCAAACGTATACAAATTGAAAATTGTGGTGCTAGAAAAGCACAGCAGGTCAGGCAGCATCTGAGGAGCAGGAGAGTTGACATTTTGGGCATAAGCCCTTCATCAGGAATGTTGAGGCAAGGAGGGGTATGGGAAGGGGCCTGAGAGATAAATAGGAGGGTGGGGGGTTAGAGGAGTAGGGGGGGAAGGTAGTTGGGAAAGCAATAGGTAGATGCAGGTGGGGATGATTGTGATACGTGAGTAGGAAGATGGACAGGTAGGATAGTTCAAGAGTGCAGTGTTGAGTTGGAGAGTTGGATCTGGGATGAAGTGGGGGTAGGGAAGATAAGGAAACTGGTGAAGTTGATGTCGATGACTTGTGGTTGGAAGGTCTCAAGGCAGAAGATGAGGTGTTCTTCCTCCAGTCGTCAGGTGGCTTCGATTTGATGGTGGAGGTGGTCCAGGACTTGCATGTCCTTGGTGGAATGGGAGGGGGAGTTGAAGTGGTCAGCCATAGCGCAGTGGGGTTGTTTGGTGCATGTGCCCCAGAGATGTTCCCTGAAACATTCCACGAGTTGGCATCCTTATCATCCTTCCCCTACCTCATCCTAGATCCAACCCTCCAAATTTGCACCGCCCTCTTGAACTGTCCGACCTGTCCATCTTCTTTCCCACCTATCCGCTCAACCCTCACCTCCGACCAATCACCATCAACCCCCACCTTCATCGACCTATTGCCTTCCCAGCTACCCTGCACACACCCCCACCCTCCTATTTACCTCTCAGCCCCTCCCTCTACATTCCTGAATAAGTATTTAAACCTGAAATGTCGACTCTCCTACTCCTTGGATGCTGCCTGACCTGCTGCGCTTTTCCAGCGCCACACTTTTCAACTCTGATCTCCAGCATCTGCAGTCTTCACTCCCCCTCAGTCAAGTGTATATGAATGATTAGGTTCTTCAGTGAATTTTAACCCTTATGTTAGTTATTTCAGATGTGACAAGTCACTTCCATATGTTTTGGCCACTATCCTAGCATCATGCCACACGTTCTTGACTTTCAGGTGAACTAATTGAAAGATCAGAAGTGAAGGGAGGCGCTGTATAAACTTTCTGACTATTTCAGGATGGTGACCAAACCATCCATTTCTCTTCACTTTATAAAGCGATTCATGGGCAAGGATACACATATTCTCAAGACAAAGCTTTCAATTAATAAGTTTCATCTAAACTTTCCTTTCGCTTGATACATTCCATTTAACTCTACCCAAGATGAGATATTCCCATCCAAAATTGCAATCAATTTCCTGTTTATATCTTTTATTCAAAGTGGGACATCCAATAATTCCAATTTAATCAGATTCAGAACCTCTGGAGAAACTTCAATTACTTGAAGTAAAGATACTTAATATCTTTAAAAAAATAAATCAAACATTATTCTGCTTGATATTCTTTCTCAAAAGAAATTTTCAAATGTATTTTGCTAGGTTATGCTCAACCATTCCTTATCTTGAAATGACCCAAAATTCAAATATGGCCACAACACCTTGGGATGTTTATTTTACGATGATGTGCAGCTCAGCAGTGTTGTTGGGCTGACAGATGGTCAATTCATTTCACCCCAAAACATACACTTCCAGTTTCTGGCACAAATTAAAACCACCTTGGCTGTTTAGCATTGACATTTGATTTACATTCAAATTTTAAATTTGTTTGTCCTCTTAAACTTCATATAAACTTTCTATTGAGTACATGAAAAAGCAACTTATGTCAAGTTATTTTATAAATCCCAATTTCAGAAACAATTATGTCCAGGCTTGCTGATTTTAAATGGTGCTTTTACATTGGAGACACAATTGATCACAGTCAGTGTAGGGTTCTCCCATTCTCAAAACTTTATCTCAGAAGATAACAAATGGTCTGACTGGTCAAGGCTAGTCTGTGAAAGGCAAAGTCTTTAGTCTGAATTTGATGTCTGCAGGTGAGACTCCCAGATCTCTTTTTGTGGTATCAGTATTCATATGACACTGAAAACCTATTTACAAGCACAATTATAAAAGCTTTTGTGGCTCTGATTAGGACCCCAATCAATTAATAATGTTCAATCATATCTATAACTTTAGAAATTTAAAGTTTTTTAATGTCCAAAACCACACATCTCGTGCTAGTAAGTTGTGTCTTTTTCTTTTTAAAAAATTCAGTTCAGCAGGGAGCTTTAATTTCTTGTTGTTTTTCCAAGGTGTGATCAAATTCTTGAAGTTGCCACAAATCTTGCTACACTTGCAACTACTTACAAACAAAAAGAACAAAACTCTATCCAAGGCAGAAGGGTTAGAATGCAGCATGATGTCTAAACCCACTAATGGAAGGGATTATGTATCTCTCGGTTTCTCCAATTCTAATTCAAATGGGATTTCTGCCAAGACATCAGTCTCATTGTTATATTTGGGGGAAAAAAAACTGCTGCTTCCACAGTCTGTACTAGCACAGCACAGAAACTGAGCAGCATTTCAGATCATTGTCAAATTTGTTTAAACTGTCTTGACTTCTTCAAAATAATTTTGATGTTTTTGAACAACACCTTGTTTTAGCAATGACTTGATTTGAATGTAAAGTAGGTTGAGCTACAGGAAGAGGCTGAAAAGGCTGGGGCTGTTTTCCCTGGAGCATCACAAGCTGAGGGGTGACCTTATAGGGGTTTATAAAATCATGAGGGGCATGGATAGGATAAATAGACAAAGTCTTTTCCCTGGGATGGGTGGGGGAACAGAACTAGAAGGCATAGGTTTAGAGTGAGAAGGAAAAGATTTAAAAGGGACCTCGGGGGAAACTTTTCATGCAGAGGGTGGTGCATGTATGGAATGAACTGCCAAAGGAAGTGATGGAGGCTGGTACAATTGCAATATTTAAAAGGCAATTGGATGGGTATCTGAATAGGAAGGGTTTGGAGGGATATGAACCAAATGCAGCAAAATGGGACTAGATATGGTTAGGATATCTGGTCAGCATGGACAAGATTAGATTAGATTAGATTTACAGTGTGGAAACAGGCCCTTCGGCCCAACAAGTCCACACCGACCCGCCGAAGCGAAACCCACCCATTCCCCTACATTTACCCCTTACCTAACACTACGGGCAATTTAGCATGGCCAATTCACCTGACCCGCACATCTTTGTGACTGTGGGAGGAAACCGGAGCACCCGGAGGAAACCCACGCTGACACGGGGAGAACGTGCAAACTCCACACAGTCAGTCGCCTGAGACGGGAATTGAACCTGGGTCTTCAAGCGCTGTGAGGCAGCAGTGCTAACCACTGTGCCACCGTGCCGCCCACAAAGTTGGACTGAAGGGTCTGTTTCTGTGCTGCACATCTCTAGACTTGCTTTGTAACTATCATGGAATCTCCGTGCAAATACACCGATTTTCACCAAGGCGCTTTTTATCTTCAATGGGGAAAATGGATTTGTGAAGGATTCTGATGTCCTCTGTAACTGTGCTAGTCTTTTGCCTGCCAGTTCTGCCTTTGTCCTTGCCCAGTTGAGGGTAGCATTGCATGCCAGTTTTGCCTCACTGCATGGGGGAGGCGAAGCAGAGCTATAGGCAATTTTAGCTACGCTCCAGCACCAGCTGGAATCATCAGGAAAACTGTCTTCATCCTCACTACAAAAGGCTAAAGGCACCCGACTTCTCTTTTGTGCTTGCGGTCCTGATCGCCTGCTGTTTGTTCCAAGTATTGACTCGGATCCTATTTATAATAAGTTGATGGGAAGGGATGGGTGGATTGAATCCTGTTAGGATTTGTAACCAGCCGTTCTTGGAGTCTGGGAAGAAGTTATAAATAATGGTGGCAGATGAGCCAGAGTCCACTATCGTTGATGGTGACAAATATGACTATTAATATTATGAACTTTAGAGTCTTATATTCATCATATTGGATAAGGGACGCAGTCCCTCCTTGGGAGGCCAATGGGATTCAGAACGGACAATGGATGTTTTCCCCCAAATATAACAATGAGACTGATGTCTTGGCAGGAATCCCATTTGAATTTAGAATTGGAGAAACTGAGAGATACATAATCCCTTCCACTAGTGGGTTTAGACATCATGCTGCATTCTAACCCTTCTGCCTCGAATAGAGTTTTGTTCTTTTTGTTTGTAAGTAGTTGCAAGTGAAGCAAGATTTGTGGCAACTTCAAGAATTTGATCACACCTTGGAAAAACAACAAGTAATTAAAGCTCACTGCTGAGATGAATTTTAAAAAAAGACACAACTTACTAGCATTAGATGTGGGGTTTTGGACATTAAAAAACTTTAAATTTTAAATTTATAGATATGATTGGACACTATTATTTTAGGTTACCGCCACAGTTAGCTACAGAATGCCCTCTCTGATCCTCATGGCCTCTATCACTCCCTCTGCACTTGTCAACTGGGCTAGGGTAAGAGGAGGAGCTGAGAAGTGGGACTTGCTCTCCTTGTCAGCCTCTTCCTCTCTACGCAACCATCAGTGTAGTGACCCAGCAACGTTGGGTAACCTTTATTCACAAGGATTGAAGTGACCCAGATTTAGGGCTTATTGAGGTCCTCAAGATCCTTGCTATCTTAGGCGATGTAGACGTTCAAGGAAGGCTATTATAGATCAACACACTCTCTAAGGTGTTCACTGTGCATGCCTAACTTTTATGGTTTTGGAAGTCACTGCTGCAAACAGATCTGAGATCCACTCACCACATTAAAAAAAAGACAGTATTAATACAAGCTTGTCCCCAGTCTGTATTAGCAAAACACAAGGTTGTCCTACTTTTTCACATGGAACAGGGGAACACATTTCAATTCTCCTTAGTGGGCTAGTGAGCAAATTTCAGAAAGGGTTGTCCACTCACCATAAGAATAAACTTGATCCCTTAAATGAGTATTTAATCAGAAAGACAATTAAAAAGTGCAAAGCAGAAAGGTTTAATCATCAAGCCAAGTTTTGCCTTTTTGGTTAAGAAGCAGAGCTGCCTCATCTCAGACCATGTGCCATTACTCCAATCACAGACTGGATCTCTATTTGTTGCTGGTAGGCTCACCAGTAAACCTGCAGCAATACACATCTGAGAAGAAGGGCCTCTATTAAGAGCAGCAGCTCCTTTTCTTCCTGGTCTGTGATCCTTCTTGTATAAAAGGTATGTAATTATTAATTATGGAAACCCAACAAATGAGCTTGTAATTCATCTACCAGTAGACATCGGGCCATGTGAAATTCTATCATGGTGGTCCAAGGGCCATAGGTAGCCACCTCTAGCTTAACAAATCAATTCATTCCAAGCCTTTTTTATTCATGGAAACACCCATGTGGTGAAGATTGATGGAACCTTTTCAGAAAGAACTTGGGGACTCTCAGCCTTCACTCCTCACCGCCACCACCCCCCCACCCCCACCCCCACCCAATTTGGTTTCTCTCCCTCCTCTAAGCAGATCTTGTGGCAACAAACATGACCTCTCTGCAAATGCACTGACGATTTCAGTGGAAGACTGTTTGATACTAAAGCTGGTGGAAATCAATATCCTCTTCGCCCAGTATCTTTCTAATGTCATCCTACAGCTTCTTGAGCGGGCCTTTGGCCATGGTGTCACAGCTCGCTTCTTTTACATTGAGGGAGAATATAGCTGGGAGAATCTGTTAAAAACCACCACTCTGGTTCACTCTTATGAAATCATTTCTCAGTCTGTCATAAGGATAATGTCAGGTCCAGCTCTTCCCTCAGGCCCCTACATCTCAGCTGGCCAAAGGGGTCTCTGTGTAGTGGTGACCTCCTCTTTAAACCTCACTGCCTCAGTTTTCACTATGGTTCAGGTAACCACACGAACCACATTGCTTCAGTGCACAGGGGAGGCAGGGACTTACTTTCAATGACACTACTCAAACAAAGCCTGAAATCACCCATGACATAGCCCTCGCAATTTCTGTCCCCCAATGTATTAAGGACACACGTTTCACTAGGGGAGATTACATCTATGATGGCTGGTTTTCAATGATGGCTAGTTATTTCCAGAGTTGAGAGATTTTGGCTCTATAGTGAATGTGGTCTACTTTGGGGGAGGCATCACTTCTGCTTCACAAGACCATAAAACAACAAAGCAGATGTAGACAAATCTGATAATCCTTAACGCCACTTTCCTGTCTTATCTCAAATTCTCTTACAACATCTCAGCCTTGAATATACTTAACAACCTAGTCTTGACACCCTCCTCAGTAAAGAATTCTAATGATTCCATTCTCAGATTAAAAACAAAACCTTCTATCGCCTGTTGTTCAGTCCTCGAGTCTAGCACAAGGACAAACAACCGCATTGTATCTACCCTGTCAAGCCCCATAAGCATCATGTGTGCTTCAATAAGGTCTCCTCTCATTCTTCTATAGCCCAATGAGTGCAGGTACAACCTATTCAACCTCTCCTGATAAGAAAACCTCTTCATACCCAAAATCATACCAAAACATATAAACTGAAAGCGAGCTACACCACCAGTGCTTCATCCAGAGGGTCACTGAAGATGTTGACAAAACGTTTGAAAATGAACCTTCCAGCTCAGCAAGCAAACCTACATCCAAAATCAACTTTGTGAACTTCTCTAAACTTCCTCCAATGCCAGCATATCTTTGCTTAGATAAAGGAACCAAACTGTTTTCAGTAATCCAACTGTGGTCTGACTAGTACCTTGTCTAGTTTTAGCAAAACTTCCTGTTCTTACCAGCAACACATAAAATGACATCACCAACCCAAGGAAACTTAAGCACAAATAGAAAGCAGGACATAACACCTGTGCTTCACCTGAAGCTCACTGATGTTACCTAGTATGGAGACTAAATGTCTGAAAATGAATATTCCAGCTCAGCGAGCAAACTTACACCCAGAACTTCAACTGGAGTTATAAGTCTTCTTAAAACTCGCTAATACAGAAGATTACCTAGATCCAATGATGCTCATTTCAAAAGCCAGTGCAGGCACGATGGGTTGAATGGCCTCATTCTGCACTATGCAATTCTGTGAAATTATGTCCCTTGTTCCTCGACTCCCCAGCCGAGGAAGATCTTATCTGTATCTATCCAGTCCATTCTTTTTAAGTATTTTGCAGGTCTCGAAGAAATCACTTGTCATTGTTAAACTAGACTGTGAGACACCTCTCCCAATTTTGGCCCAAGCCTCCGCTGTTAGTCATGAGGTCTTTGCAGGATCGCTGTCTTTGCTGTTGTCATTTACAGTGCCTTAGTCAATGCCAGATAGTCTAGCCAGTTTCATTCCTTTTATCAGATCCAACAGTTAGACACAACTGAGTGGCCTGCTAGGCTTTTTCCAAGAGGATATTTTCAGAGTCAACCACACCACTGTGCATCTGGAATCACACAAGTAGTCCAGGTTGTGCTTCAGTACTTCCCTACACACATTTGTGAACCAGTTAGGCTTTTCCAACAAATTGGTAATGATTTCATGGTCACCATTATGCTAGATTTATTAACTGAATTCAAATTTCAACATCTGCCACAATGGGATCCAAATCACTATTACCGATGCATTAGTCATGGTCTCTGGATTACTAGTTCAACAATGCCACAATGCCTCTTCTTTATGTGCATCATATCAGCTACCAAAAATGATGTGAATGATTTTGATATATCTAAATGCGATACATACTTCATGCATTTTCTGTAAGATTGCAGTGACACCTAACTATATTCATGCAGCCTAAAATTCTTTACATTAAAACAATTTTATTTAAAACATCAATTCAGATACATGCATACAACTTTAGAAAATGCTTTTGGGACCTTCTTTAACAACTCAGCAAAAATTTACATATCACTGAAATTTTAACTTCAAGAGGTTTAAATATTGCAAGTTTTAGAAGATCAATTTCCTTTTACACAGGCTTCAAATACAAAGGTTTCAGTTAAAACTAAAATAACCGAACAGTTAAGTTCACAATTTAAATGCTCAAAAGTCAGCTCCAATTGGTAACTCCAACAGATGATCACCTGCAGAAGCATTAACCCGGTTTCTCCCTTCACAGATGTTGCTTGGCTTGAGTATTTTCATTTTTTGATTTTAAAAATATAAAATGACAGCTTTTTAAATTATTTTTCAACTATTTGATTTCACAGTATTAAGTTTCCCATACAATTCATGCTCTTGTTTTTGATGTGCTTTAAAAACTGGATTAGCTTTTAACCTTATACACCTGCTATACTAGTTAACATGAAGCTACAAGTTTTTTTTTAAACCCATTGTGGTAACGTTTGGAATAAATGTAAGCAGGTATTTCAAAGAGAAATTTCAATTAAAAACATACTTTCCTCAAAAGAAGTGCAGTTAAACTGACTGTCGTTATCAAAACATGCCATCTATAGGAAGGATGTGAAATTACAGTGCTAGCAGTGGTGGATGTTTGGAAAATTGCATAAGCTTAATTTCTTTTCCCTAACTTCTTTGTGACCATTTCAGACCCCGAGGTAATACATGTATACATGTTAAACATTACTATTAATTAACAGCTAACACTTATACTCAATTTATTTGTAGTTTCAGGTTTTGGTGGCATCAAAGTGCATGAATGTTTCCAAAGTAACCAGTTTGATTTTTGTGTAGAGTACATATTGTGTAAATTCCAAAATGAATTTTAAGTAAGCGGTCTTAATAAATTATGGATTATTTGTAACCACAATAAATTATTCCATTAGTAAAATATAAATGGAATACTGCGCAAAATTGCTGATCACTATCTGATTATACCCAAAAAGGACAGAAGAAAAAAAAATCTGAAGATTATTGTTGCTTTAATTCTTCATAAGTAAGAGAAGTTGCCAGTTCAGATATTTTCAATATTAAGCTGAATCAAGCCAGAGTCCCAGCAGGCATCTGACATAACACCTCACCAAAGTCAAACTGAATAAGGCTTGATGGGTGCAAAAACAGAAATTTCAATAAAATAGTATTATCTATTCATCACACAATCTCTAGCTTCTTCTAAACATTAAAAGAACAATCACTAATTAAACTGCTAAAGATCAGGGCCATTGAGACTTCCTCAACAATATGAAAAATATGATACAATATTTTAATAGCCATGAAAGGTCTATTAAATTTAATAGCTATAATAAAATAGGGGTGAATGTTATTTGAAGAATTGAGCGGTTGACTCAAGTCAACAACAAATTGTAAAGGACTGCACACCACTCAACTTTTTCATTTTTTTTTGTTAGTGATTTATGAGACAAAACAGATAAGAGACACATAGCTGATAGTGTTAAACGGTTCAATTTTAGTATGTGGAAATTCATGTTTTGTAGTTTACCATTTTGGCTAAACATTTGTATTGAAATTAAAGGGTAGGATGGAACTACTTAACAATGCACAGTGGAATAAAGTGTAGAAATAATATTTTTATTTGAACACCATGAGGACAAGGAAAATAGATGATATAATGGACAGGGACAACAGATGCAAGGTTCTGCCAAATCTTCTTTACCGGCAATATCAAATGATTACCATTTCATAAAAGTATGCATTACATAGGATAATAAGCCTTACATATGTATTTTGTCTGGCCCCAAAATATTCCAATAACGTTGAGTGAAAAAAAAAATTCTGCGTCCTTAAAAAGTTAGGAGTTTAAATATATTTGACCAACAAGTAAATCGGACATAACTTGGAAGTCAGGTTATCCAAAGTAAAAAGACAATTTTCTCATACGTGTGAGATGCTGCATTTAAATAAGTGACTGTAATCCCCAAGTCAAGTGAAATTCCGCCACAACTTGAACAAAAACTTTGGATAAAAATAGAATTGTTATTTTCACGTCTTAGGAGGAAAAGTTGTTCAACCACAAAATCGTGGAACACAGATTTATTTGGCTGAGACAAAGCCAGCACCAAGAAAATCGTCTAGAGTGCCAGTTTTAGATCAAAAGGAAACATGGACTCAAAAGGGATACAAGAGCTTACTGAGTGTCAGGTTTAGGTCTCATGTCAAAAACAGCAGCAGCTCTGAGGTGCTATGTTAACTTAAAAGATCAGACAGTAACTGCCATAGTTATCCTTTATCTGGAGGGAAGTAAAGAGTACAAATAGCACCATACTGCAATGGAGACCAACTTCTTTCTCCCATCAAGCAGGCTTTGCAACACACAATTTCTGAATTAACTTGTATTCTAACGGAGGCATCACAGAGCAAATCCCTTCCAGTCCATTACAGGAACCTATCAGCTGCAGAATCCATTGTGAATTCTCCAGATTAGGGAGATCCAACTGGACAAAGCCGTGTAAGCTTGGCAACTGCACTTCAATTCTCTGAAGCACAGATTGGCTAATGAAGGAATGTACGTGTAACCCTTTGACACATTTCCACAATAAATATTGTTGAAGACCAAGCACGCTGGAGAAGTTAAAGTGTAGCACTTCATTTTTTTGAACAATTATTTAAAACTGCAAACACTGTATGCCTTAAGTCAAATATATGGAATTTTGCAGCATAGAATAAATTATCCCATTAGCCCCCTTACTCTTCCTTTTCTCTTCAAAATGTTCAGAGTTGATTATCCACTTCACTTACAAAGTGATTATGGATCTTGGTTCCATAACTAACTCACAGCAAATTCCATACCCTAACAGCCCTGCAAATTACAAAAACAATTTGTCATCTTATTTTTTAATACCAACTTTAAATTTAGACTACCTTATATCTTACATCCAAGGTTCACAGCCAGAGGTCATTTTTGGAGCTGAATCTTGGACTTAATTTTTGCAATTTGTAGAATGAAGAAAATTGACCAAAGCTCTCTTGCTCTTCTCAATAAAATGAACTTGCATTTGGATATCCAACTTAACAGAAAAACACAGTAAAATTATTCATAGGTACGAAAAAATTAGCTACTGATTCAAAGGAGGCATTTACAGAACAGGAGGGTGTATAAATGGTCTCAAAGCAGAAAAAGAAGTCTAGAGACAGAATCCAAGAGTATGGGATCTCAGAAAAGCTTAAGACATAAGAATGATGGAGGAATGGTGTGGTGACAGGGCACAAGAGTTCAGAATTAAATAAAGTATGTTTGGAGCAGATGAGTAATTTTAGGGATGGGTAAGGCAATGAGGAAGTGGGTGGTGGTGATATAGAACTTCATGTTTGAAAGAATAAAAGTAGCAAAGCTTGGAGAACTAAGGTTTACAAAGGTGATGCTGGGCAAGGGAGTATTAGAATAGTCCATTCTCATAAAATTGGTGGTGGGGGATTTCCGTATTAGATGTGTTTTGTTAGGTTTTTGTTAGGTTTATAGTGCATAATATTATTTGAGATGGGAGCAGGGGATCTGTGACAGAGACCACAGCAGCTGCACCTCAGCTCAGGAGTTAAACAGGATACAACACTTGGTATGCAACATTACAGGGCAGGTGATGTGATATGGACCAAAGACAATGCCTTTTGTTTTGCCAGTATTTTTTCCAAATGGATAGTAGGCAGCTGGTGGTGTTGTCAATGCTGGAATACTGTATATGGAAGCTGGTGAAGGAAGAGACAGATGGCAAGAACAGATTTTAAGGCATAAGTATTTTCTCCTTAAGTTTTCTGGTACTTAATAGCATGCATGCTATTCTGAGAGATAGAGACACACACACACGCACGCTATTGCAAGTGCTGTCTTATATCCTTGTTATTTATTATTAAATCCATGCTTGAAAGCATCATGGTATTTGCAATTTTTTTCTACACATTGAAAATCATGTTATCAAGGTTTAACTGATGTCAGACCTCATTACCTAAAGTTATTCAACTTTTGGTACCTGCACATAGTTTCAAGCTAAGGGTTCCTGGAGATCAGCTTAATAAATATTCAAACCTCAAATGGGAGGTAACAGTTTTATACCATATTCCCATTCATTCAAAGTCCTTTAGGCTGAAATAAAATTAATTTCAAATTAAACTTCCAACAAAAGTAATAGTTTAACTTCAGATTTAACAGTTTTTAATAATGAATAAACTTTACTGCTAGAATTACTGCATGGTCTACTGGGTCATGAATGGCAAATGGGCATATGTTACAAGCCTCCAATGCATTACTCCACTAGCTACAACATACTTGTTGCTAAATGTCTGGAAAAGGAAGTATAATATATGGGAAATCAAACACATTATTGAACAAAGTAATTTCAAAACTATTGATTTATCAGAATACTCAAACAGTAGAAGTATCTCAGTGGGTTTGCCTTTCTTTCCTATTTTGAGTTTTCCTGACTTTGAACAATTAGACCTGCAGTCGCTAAAAGGTGGTTTGAGTTATATAATGAAAGGTCATACCTGTTCGTCCAATCATATGACTATTTTGTTTCAGATTTAAATATCTTTTGTCCTTAGCATTTAAGGATAATTAAAATTTAACATTTCATCTTTCCCCACATACAGATAATAGTATCAAGGATTATTGACAATAATACAGAAATAAAAAGAGAAATACTTCAACTATTCTGTATACTGGGGCATTTGCAGTTTAATCATGAGGAAGTAATGTTTACAATTTTGCTAATGGAGGAATTCTGCAGCTTTCCACTGATCATTTCCAATCTTTCACTCTTCATATTCCAGAAGAAATACTGCACAGCATGCACACACAGGAAATAATTACAACAATTACAACTGTTTGGGAATGATGTAAAATCATACTCTAGAGTGTGAAAAAGGATCAGTACAAAATATAAAAATTACTGACCAATTGTTTGTAGTACTTCTGGTCACACTGATAGGCAAGATTTATTCAGAGAACATTTAAATGATTGACAAAATAAATTTGAGGTCTGTTGAAATGACTGATATTTATAGCAAAAATAATTAAAACTCACTAACTTTAAGAAAAAAATTTCCCCCATACGTTAAGAGCAATGACTTTCAGAATGCTCAATTCTTCTATCTCCTCTAGCAATGTCATTATTAGCGTAACAGAGAACAGTAATAACACCAGAGATGTCAAAAGCATTATGTATTTAATCGAGCACTACTTGCAGTAGCTCATTAATACTAAAGCTAAGTTAACTTACATAGGAATGGCATAACAGAGACACATACAATCGCCTCAACCCTCACCCCATTCCCTGACAAACAAAATAACCTATGAAGCAATAACATGTTCAATATGCTGAGGCACCTGCTGTAGCTGTTTAATCAAAGACCTGTATAAACAAATATACTATTAATATAGTGTTACATCTGTGTACAGTAAGAGCAAGTGAATCCATTATGCCTGGATACAACACTGTACATTTTCTTCAAACGAGTGTTTATAGAACTGAGCTTTAAACTTATTATTCAGTGCTTCAACAACCTCCCTGATTGTATTTAATTATGAACAGCAATTTGTTACATATGGACACTGAGTTATGTTAGTAGCTTCTGATAGGTTCAGCTCCAAATAATCATTAGAGCATAAGTTGTGCAAAAATATTATTGTGTTTAACTTGGATTAACTCAGCCTGCAATGAAGCAGTTCAATAATGGCTGCTTTTTACTGAAGTCACAAATATCCCAAATATATTTGTAAATGGCTATGTAACAGGGGTTGGAATGCCCTGTATTTAAAGCTTCTGAAGTTCGAAACAACCTAAGCCCAAAAAGTCCAGCGTATCAAGCTTCGAAACTGTACTCAGATTTCAAAAAACCAAGGATTTCAGCTGAAGTGGCGACCAAGGCGTGCTGATCTGTAGTCAGACCGTAACTGCACGAAGGCATGAAGGATGTTCTTGTCAAGATTAGTTAGATGCTCTCCAGAACAGACCTGCTTTAGGTTGTCAGGTGCTACAACCAGGAGATTACAGAGTGCATGCAGCGTGTCAAAAAGTTGCAACACCAAGGGAATCTATATATAAAAAACAAAGAGAAAAGTGCAATTAGCGGTTGTAATTCAAGAAAAATTGCATATTTAGTAAAAGCAGCTTTAATCTGAAGAATGCAAAAGATATGCACCAAATAGGAAGACTAATAGTTTGGGCAGACGTTTTCTTATCCCATTCCCCACATCCTTCCCCTGCCAAATCACAAAAATAATGGACAGTAGAATCACTGGCTGGAAGTATAAACTTATCTTGATTAGTTGATGATTACGTAAGACAGAAATGCATAAGAGAGAATGCAATGGAAAACATGGAACTCTCATGAGGATTTGGAGGACCTCTTTCTAAAAATGGCAAATTGCACTTGTAACACAGAGTATAATTCTGCTACTTAACTAATAACTGTACTGTATAGGGTGTAGGTTTGCTCGCTGAGCTGTAGGTTTGATGTCCAGACGTTTCATTACCTGGCTAGGTAACATCATCAGTGGTGACCTCCAAGTGAAGCGAAGCTGTTGGCTCCTGCTTTCTATTTATATCTTTCTCCTGGATGGGGTTCCTGCAGTTTGTGGTGATGTCATTTCCTGTTCGCTTTCTGAGGGGTTGATAGATGGCATCTAGATCTACGTGCTTGTTTATGGCATTGCGGTTGGAGTGCCAGGCTTCTAGGAATTCTTTGGCATGTCTTTGCTTAGCCTGTCCCAGGATAGATGTGTTGTCCCAGTCAAAAATGGTGGGTTTTTTTTCATCCGTGTGTAGGGCTATGAGGGAGAGGGGGTCGTATCTTTTTGTGGCTAGGTGGTGTTCATGTATCCTGGTGGCTAACTTTCTTCCTGTTTGTCCTATGTAGTGTTTGAGGCAGTCCTTGCATGGAATTTTATAGATGACGTTGGTTTTGTCCATGGGCTGTACTGGGTCTTTTAAATTTGTTAGTTTTTGTTTGAGAGGGTTGGTGGGTTTGTGTACTACTAGGATTCCTAGGGGTCTCAGTAGTCTGGCTGTCATTTCTGAAACTTCTTTGATATATGGTAAGGTGGTTAGGGTTTCTGGCTGTGTTTTGTCTGCTTGTCGTGGTTTGTTCTTGAGGAATCTGCGCACTGTTTTTTGAGTATCCGTTCTTCTTGAATACGTTGTAGAGGTGGTTCTCCTCTGTTTTTCGATGTTCGTCTGTGCTGCAGTGTGTGGTGGCTCATTGGAATAGTGTTCTGGTATAGCTTCGTTTGTGTGTGTTGGGATGGTTGCTGGTGTAGTTGAGTATTTGGTCAGTGTTTGTCGGTTTTCTGTATACACAGGTTTTGTAATTCTCCGTTGTCCTTTCTTTGTGACATCCAGGAATGCGAGTTTGTTGTCGGTTTCTTCCTCCTTGGTGAACTTTATGCCTTTGAGGGTGTTGTTGATGTTAAATGTCTCTATCTTGTTTCATTTTGTGATGACAAAGGTGTCATCTACATAGCGAACCCAGATTTTTGGTTTGATGGTTGGTAGGGCTGTTTGTTCGAGCCTTTGCATTACCACTTCTACTATGAATCCTGATAGCGGAGATCCCATGGGTGTGCCGTTGGTTTGTTTGTAGACTATGTTGTTGAAAGTGAAGTGGGTGGCGAGGCAAAAACATCGTTATATTACCTGCAGACAAAGGTCGGCTCACAGTCATCCTGAACAGAAGGGACTACATAGAGAAAGCCAATGCACTACTCGCAGACACCAACACCTACCAAAAGGTGGCGCTAGACCCGACCCCACAACCAGGAAACAAAATTACATATCTCCTAAGAAAATTACACAATTCCGGACAATTAAACAAGACGGAATTCCAGAAAATGAAACCCGACAAGACCAACACCCCACGATTCTACGGACTACCAAAAATCCATAAACCAGAAGCCCCCCTCAGACCCATAGTCTCCCTACCCAGAACACTTACTTACAGACTGGCCAAAGAACTACACGCAAGACTGAAATACCTAGTAGAAGAGTCACAGCACTCCATTCACTCCAGCCAGGAATGCCTAAAAATCATCAAAAACACCAAAATAGAAGACGACAAAGCAATGATCTCATTCGACATAACAGCACTGCTCACCTCCATCAACAATCGACCTAGCAAAGGAAACACTTGCCACACTTTTAGAACAGATCATCACTCACACACCAACCACCAATCACATTACCAATGAAAACACCATGAAGCTAGTGGACCTGTGCCTCACAACCCACTTCACTTTCAACAACATAATCTACAAACAAACCAACGGCACACCCATGGGATCTCTGCTATCAGGATTCATAGCAGAAGTGGTAATGTAAAGGCTCGAACAAACAGCCCTATCAATCATCAAACCAAAAATCTGGGTTCGCTACGTAGATGACACCTTTATCATCACAAAATGAAACAAGATAGAAGAGACATTTAACATCATCAACAACACCCTCAAAGGCATAAAGTTCACCAAGGAGGAAGAAACCGACAACAAACTCGCATTCCTGGACGTCACAGAAAGAAAGGACAAGGGAGAATTACAAAACCTGCGTATACAGAAAACCGACAAACACTGACCAAATACTTAACTACACCAGCAACCATCCCAGAAGCCTGGTACTCCAACCACAATGCCATAAACAAGCACGTAGATCTAGATGCCATCTATCAACCCCTCAGAAAACGAACAGGAAATGACATCACGACAAACCCCAGGAACCCCATCCAGGAGGAAGATATAAATAGAAAGCAGGAGCCAACAGCTTCGCTTCACTTGGAGGTCGCCACTGATGATGTTACCTAGCCAGGTAATGAAACGTCTGGGTATCAAACCTACAGCTCAGCGAGCAAACCTACACCCTAAACCTCAACTTGAGCTACAAACCTTCACAAACCTTGCGATAACTGTACTGTGTTCTTCAAGGTGCAAGGACACAATGCAAGTCAAAGTGGGATGTATTTTTCTCTCAAGCCTCATTCTTATGATGTAAATTGCATTAAAGTTAGGTTGTTTGATCAAGAAACAAGAAAAAAAGCTTCAGTTAGTTTCAGATTTTCACCTACAAAAAATGCGATGTCTGAAGAGTCGATGTACCATTTTTGAAAGCTGGCTTAAGGAGATACAAATGGAAAAAAATGTTTACAAAATGAGAATATTTCAGAAGAGTTGCTTGAAAATTGCAAGAGCAAGAAGTACTCTAAAGAATGACATCAAAAAAACAAAGTGAAAACAATTTGTCATGTGATCAGAGTTGAAAAGCTATAGACCAAAGTCAAAGTGGACAGCAGCAGAGACAGGAGTTTGACCTCACTATTGTTGAAGGTCACAGATAGGTTATGTACGAGTTACAGTGAATGACAGAGGATAGTACAAAAAAAACAGATGAGCATGGCATACCATTACCAATCTCCTGTTAAGAGCAGCTTACAGGAGATTTGTAGAAGTTATATACAGGGCAAGTTTGTAACCTTAGAAAAGAAAATCATTAGATTTTCAACAAAGCATACTTCCAGTTACACAATGCTTCATATTCCTTTAGTGTACTTACAATGATGACAAAAATATACTATAATTAGAAGAAAATATAGCATTTATGTTACTTCAATACAATAATGTAAGTGTCCATGCATAATTATTTACTATCGTTAGCAAGCCTCCAGCATCAGTCTGACATCATAGACCATCTGGTCATAGAAATACAGAAATGGTTCAATTAATTTGCTGAAAATAGGGCAAGTCAGCCTGATCCTCAATTCTGAATGTGGATTTGCTGAATATCTGCATGGTTATATTTAACTACATTAATGATTTCTAAGATGCAAACAAACAGATGTTTGGATTAAAGATTTAAGGTTAACCAAAATTTTAGGTGATAACATGTATACTTTTAACACTACATTACAACATAATGGATATTCTATTCTATTAGTCCTGACAAATTAAAAAGGATCCTTGCAATTTAGCATTATTCGGTAAATCTATACATTCAGTTCGCTAAAGTATTGTTTACTATTCAAGGCTGATTTTCTATTAAATTAATATTTTGTCATCAAAAACAAATCAGAAGAATAATGGACCCATTTAATACTTTTAAGTCACAATTGTTTCAATTTGCTACCAAAAAGGCAAGAAAATATTACATAATCAGCAGAAAGAGTGTAAAGCAACAACAGCGGTGTTGCGATAATGTTAATATTCAGAGCATATACAACACCTTAAATTCTTTGGCACACTTCCGATATTCAGCTACATCACAGATAGCCAGCATGCCACCCATTGAACTGTAAGTATACTGCTGAAGGTGCTCATGAATTAGACGATGGAAGCGAACTCCAAATTCTGTTAGAACAGTATCCACATTCTTTCCATCCATCGAATTTCGATTTTTTTCTACTTGCTTTCTGACATAGCCACAGACTTTGACACAAGCCTAGCCAAAAATGAAATGCGACATCATTACTGTGCGCTGTTGTCTTAAACTAAGCAATGAAAATGCAATATTGCATTATAGGCTAAATGCAATTGCTTCAAAACTGCATTATGTCATCTGACAGTTGCAAAGTTTATAATACAAACGGACGAACTTTCAACTTGTAACAATTTTCTTCAACCTCTACACACCCTGTATATAACCTCTATAAAATTACTCATGAGCCAAAATGAGATTTATATTTTAAACAAAAATGTTATCCATAATTTAGTTTTAAATGTTATATCTTCATGGGATAGGTACATCAACATTAGTATACAAAACATTCATCCCAAAGACTTGGGAAGCTTCTTTACAATCAAACTCCTGCTGAGATTGGTCATTTGATGTATTTCTAAAACAGCTGCTCCAATGGAAGATACAAAATGATTGCAACCCAAGCAAAACACCATCACTGCTGGGATCACTGCCGAATATACAAATCTTTGATGGATCTTTGATATTATTATTGTGCATGGACCAAACCTTGACAAGTCAATCGATTATCCTAGCTAGCCATTTTCAATCGTTTTGTTTTCTGTATAATGTGCGGCCATCTCAGAGGTCTCAACCGTAAAAAGTATGTTATGTAGTACTGGGCTCAAATATCTTTCTTTTGTGACAGCTCCTCTTGAGGTCTTCTCAAAGACTACTTTTTGATTTTCACAAGCCACTTTTTGGTTGCATTGTGACTGCAATCGCAGAATTGAAAATCATCTTGTACCTCTTATGAGTCAATGACTGTTTGCCACACTGAACATTTCTGACCATCCTATACTCTAATTGGTAGCAGGCTTTTGAAAGTTATATAGCAGAATTACTGAGCTTTTCCTTGTATGTCTACAGCCTAAAGGCACGAGCAGCAGATATTCTGCAAACTTAAGGGATGTCTCACTCCTCATGTCTTGATATAAATGATCAATTATCTTTCTGGATCTTGTAAAGTGTGTAAAACTAAAATCAGCTCCTTAAATGCAGTTCTATGCAATTTAGGATGGTATGAACACTGCATAACTTGTTTGGATACACATTTGTCTTAGTTGGATGATTATGTTTCAAGCTGTAGTCCAGGAATTAAGCACATAATATAGACCTAATCCAGTTCATGGGAGAATTATATTGATAGAGAGGCCACCTTCTAGATGGGATATTAAAATGAAGGCAAAAAGTACGGAGGTATGGCATTGAGGGTGCGTTAGAGGTTTGGATTATGAAGTGGCTGGCTGGAAGACAACAGAGGGTAGTAGTTGATGGTAAAGGTTCATCTTGGAGTGCAGTTACTAGCAGTGTTCCACAAAGATCCGTTTTGGGACCACTGCTGTTTGTCATTTTTATAAATGACCTGGAGGAAGGGCTAGAAGGTTGGGTGAGCAAGTTTGCAGATGATACAAAAGTCGGTGGAGTTGTTGACAGTGAGGAAGGATGTGGCAGGTTACAGCAGGATATAGATAAGCTGCAGAGCTGGGCAGAAAGGTGGCAAATGGAGTTCAATGTAGATAAGTGTGAAGTGATTCACTTTGGTAAGAGTAACAAGAGGATGGGGTACTGGGCTAATGGTCAGATACTTGGTAGTGTGGATGAGCAGAGGGATCTTGGTGTCTATGTACACAGATCTCTGAAAGTTGCCACCCAGGTAAATAGTGTTGTGAAGAAGGCAAATGGCGTACTGGCTTTTATTGGTAGAGGAACTGAGTTCTGGAGTCCTGAGGTCATGTTGCAGTTGTATAAGACTCTGGTGCGGCTGCATTTGGAATATTATGTGCAGTTTTGGTCGCCATACTATAGGAAGGATGTGGAGGCACTGGAACGGCATGGTAGGAAGATCGTATGAGAAAAGGCTAAGGCACTTGGGGCTGTTTTCATTGGAGAAAAGAAGGTTTAGGGGTGACTTGATAGAGGTGTACAAGATGATTAGGGGTTTAGACAAGGTTGACAATGAGAACCTTTTTTCACGTATGGAGTCAGCTATTACGAGGGGGCATAGCCTTAAATTAAGGGGAGGTAGGTATAGGACAGATGTTAGGGGTAGATTCTTTACTCAGCGAGTCGCGAGTTCATGGAATGCCCTGCCAGGAGCAGTGGTGGACTCTCCCTCTTTATGGGCATTTAAATGGGCATTGGATAGGCATATGGAGGATAGTGGACTAGTGTAAGTTAGGAGGGCTTGGGTTGGTGCAACATCGAGGGCCAAAGGACCTGTACTGCGTTGTATTTTTCTATGTTCTACGAAGTATGTTGAGCTAACTATTAAAGGGATCGTGTGGTTCACTTCAATGTATAGATATTTTTTCCAAGCCAGCATTCTGCCTCAATCACTTAAAAGCAGATTCATTGTTTGTGGAACCGTTCTACATACAAATAGATTGCCTTTTTTTGCACAGCAGTGACCCGCATTTCAAAAAGAGTTATTGAACGAGAAGTCTTTTGGAATGTCCTAATGATGTAACAATGCATTATCAAATGATAATTTATCAGAAATTTAGAAAGTGATGTTAGAAAAAGAGGCTAAAGATAATAATATAGATTCAGACTGAAAGCTATGCATAATTAGTGGAAATCATTAGAGCTGGCAGATATTGATTTTGTGATAAGATAAGAATTACTGATTTGTAATCAGTTAAAATTTTCAAAGCAATCATTTGGCACATTTGGGAGAATTAAATATAGCAACATTTTACGGAGAATAAAACTGATAGTATGGTGTGATTATATTTTACATATTTGCAAAAAAGTTTTGGATACATACATTAGTATATTGAATTAGTACGTTGTTTTCATCTTCTGGCTTGAAGTCTGTCTTTTTTTGTTCAACACTCAGGATATGCTTCATATGTCCAATCATACAATTCAACGTCCTTCACAAAACAAAATTTTTTAATGTGGCATATTCCAGTTATTTCATTTTAAGTTGGTACAGAACTAGGCAATTTTCTTAAAAATTGCAAAGAAACAGCATATAGACATTATAGAGGCAGTGTAAATTGCTTCAGGGTAACCTTTGAAATATGATTATTTACAGTTTTTGAAAGGTTGACTATAGCATTGTACAATAATAAATTATACAATCCAATCAGAATTACACCAGAGATTAAAGTGAATCTATGTCAAGACCACTGCTCCTGACTACTTTTATTCATGATCTAGTTATACATGACAAGGAAAGGTTTCATCTGCAATCTTGCTGACAAAGATAATGAATCCCAGGGTTATAGATTATGCTCAAATATGGACATCAAGGGATTGGACCGCTCATAGGTAAATTAAGTTTAAATGGCAAACTGCAATATTATATACATATGTTATAAACATAATCAGGGGAAATCATTAGAGCTGGCAGATATTAATTTGCTGAATTCCTTTAAGAAGTGGACCAGTTTCACACCGGAGCAAAGATCACCTTGTATAACACCGCATAAAGTTATCAGTGCTAGAGTGTTCTGGACTGGTTCCAATTGCCAAAATGCTCATACAGGTTTGCTTCCAAACTGAGCTGAATTTTTAAATCTAGTTTTCAAATCGCCCAGGTCTCATGGTTTCCGGTGGGGTGAAACAATGCATATACTGCGAATCTCTAAAAACTGAATGGAGAGTTAGGTTGGATGAATAAGAGATATTTTCCTATCGAGCATGTAAGAGAACATCAACTATAATGGAAAGACAGAGAAGTTGGGTTTCTTCATAGCCTAGAGAAAGTTAAGATTTAATAAGAATGTCCAACTTCAGTCAAAGGTTTTGATCAGACCATAGGACATAGGAATGGAAGTAAGGTCATTCGGCCCATTGAGTCCACTCCGCCATTCAATCATGGCTGATGGGCATTTCAACTCCACTTACCCGCATTCTCCCTGTAGCCCTCAATTCCTTGTGACATCAAGAATTTATCAATCTCTGCCTTGAAGACATTTAGCGCCCCGGCCTCCACTGCACTCTGCGACAATGAATTCCACAGGCCCACCACTCTCTGGCTGAAGAAATGTCTCCGCATTTCTGTTCTGATTCTAAGGCTGTGTCCACGGGTCCTAGTCTCCTTGCCTAACGGAAACATTTTCCTAGCATCCACCCTTTCCAAGCCATGTATTATCTTGTAAGTTTCTATTAGATCTCCCCTTAATCTTCTAAACTCCAATGAATACAATCCCAGGATCCTCAGGCATTCCTCGTATGTTAGACCTACCATTCCAGGGATCATCTGTGTGAATCTCCGCTGGACACACTCCAGTGCCAGTATGTCCTTCCTGAGGTGTGGGGACCAAAACTGGACACAATACTCCAAATGGGGCCTAACCAGAGCTTTATAAAGTCTCAGTAGCACAAAGTCTAGATAGACCACATCTACTGGATTTCCCTGGTCTAACCTACTTGTCACCTCTTCAAAGAATTCCAACAGGTTTGTCAGGCATGACCTCTCCTTACTGAATCCATGTTGACTTGTTCTAACCCGACCCTGCTCTTCCAAGAATTTAGAAACTCATCCTTAATGATGGATTCTAGAATTTTACTAACAACCGAGGTTAGGCTAATTGGCCTATAATTTCCATCCTTTGTCTTGATCCTTTCTTGAACAATAGAGTCAATGAAGAAAAATTGTTTACATTAGCAGGTAAGTCAGTAACTAAAGGATAATAATTAAAAACCATTGGGGAAATAACTTGCAGAAAATAAGGTGCCGTCTTTTGAAAAGATGATATACAGGCCACTATTTAGCCAGCACAGGCACATTGGGCTAAATGACATCTACAGCCTTAAATTACAAAATGAAGCTACATCACTGCATCACACATACAAAAATCCTTGTTAACATCCTAATGAAAATATACTCAACATGTATTTTCCAAAACTTTAGAATCTCCCATTCAACTGGATAAAAGGTTTTCTACAGTATACAAAGATTTTTTTTTGCAGGAGAAAAGTGTTTGCTTAGGGATTAAGCAGCTCAATGATGATACTGTTTATTGAAAAGCTGTATCTAACAGATGCCTGATGGATGATTAACCAACCAATAATGAGATGCCGTATAGACAGATGAAAAACTGTGGGGTTTAATGACATCCCTGATATGGCATCTTGCAATGAATTTATATTTACCTGTCAATTCCTGTATCCAGTTTAACTTCCATCTGTTCGATCACTTCTTTCTTCTTCTGCAGACAGTCAGTCAGTTTAGGAGAAGAGCTATAGGTACAATTATTAACCAAACATCAACTTAGTTTGAATGAGGAAAAATAAAAAAGGTAGATAATTAAATAGATAAATACACAAGTTTTTAAAAAAAAATAAGTTACTGAAAAGCTTTTTGTTCTTGCAAGTTTAATGATAAAATACATTTCGAATTTTGAAGCCTAATGATTTTTCACAATGGAGCATTAAGGATGTTATTTGACAATTTACACCATATCAATTCAACTAAGATCCAACCAAAGGTTTTCATGCAATGCGAATGTAGTCCAAATGATTATTAGCATAATCAGAGATTGGCACAAATACTTCAGTCTATTAACAAAAATCTCTCACCTTAAGAGTGGCATGAGGTGGTCGTTAAACTGTTTGTCAAACAAATGAAAAATCGTATTTGCCTGTTGTACAACATCTAAGAAGTAAAGAGCTCCGGTTTTGGAATCTGTTGATGGGATTGCTGAAGGAAAGAAAGATAACTTGTTCTCAGCTTTTAAATCCTGACATAGGATCAATTATCATCAATAATTAATCAATAATTAATTACTTTATTAATCTTCTGGTTAACATAAATAAACTGGCATAGTAACCAAATTCAAAAAATACAGACAACTACAGGCTCATGAGGCTAATTTTAAATCACTACAATGATAAGGCACATGTTAACATGGCTTCAGAAATGAAAGTTTCTACTCATGCTTAAATTTTTCAGGAGAGATAATTCAAGTGAAATGGTAAAGCCCAATGATATGGCTTACCACACCAGCAAGTCATGCTTGACAAACTTGCTGGTGCACTTTGAGCCTGTAACCAGCAAGGAAGATAAGGAGGATCCTGGGGATGCTGTATATCTAGACTTCCAGAAGGCATTTGACAAGGTGTCACACAAAACACTGATCCAGAAGAGGGCTTAGGGGAGAAGATTGGCTGACTGACAAAGCAGAGGGTCAGGCTAAATGGGTTCTTCTCTGGAAGGTGAACTATAACTAGTGGGTTTCCACAAGGTTCAGTTCTTAGACCTTAACTATTGACAATCCGTATAAATTATCTGCAAGCAGGAACATCACGTAAAAGCAAAGTTCACAGATGATAATAAAATAAGTGGGAAAGCAGGTAGTGATGAGGAGAAAAGGGTTTAGATGGATAGTGTTAGGCTAGGGAGAAAGGGCCAGAATCTAGCAGATGGAATTGAATGTAGGTAAGTATGAGATTATCCATTCTAGCCATAAAAATAAAAGGGCAAATTATTATTTAAATGACAAGCAGACTCAAAGTTAGTCAGTGCAGAGGGATCTGGATATCTTTGTGCATGAATTGCAGAAAGTAGGTATGCAGGTGCAGCTTATAATAAGAAAGGCAAATGGAATCCTGGCATTTATTGCAAGAAACGTGGATCATAGAGTAAAGAAGTGTTGTTACAATTATAGAAGACATTAGTGAGACCATTTCTGGAATATCAGTTTTGGTCTTCTTGAGGAAGGATAGCAGTTCAGAGGAGATTCACAAGGTTGATTCCAGGGATAAAAGGGCTGTTGTACAAGGAGTGGTTGAATAGCTTAGGCTCGTACTCTCAGGAAATCAGAAGAATGGGGAATGGAGGTGGTGGGGGGTGGGGGGGGGTACAAACTGATTGAGGTCTACAAATGCTGAAGGCAATTGATAAGGGGGAAATCATCTGGTCAACATCCACCTTATGGGACGGTCTTGAACAAGAGGGCATAGAAGATATAATGTGAGAGGAGGTAGGTGCGGAGAAACTACTTCTCAGAGGGTGGTGAATCTGTGGAATTCAATGTAGGAATACAGTGGAGACAGAATCAATCAATCAATAGATTCAAGAAAGAAACAGATACGTTTTTGATGAAAAGTGGGATAAAGGGAGTTGGGGAGCAGGCAGGAAATTGCAGTTGAGATCAGGACAAGATCAGCCATGATCGCATTAAATAGCAGAGTGGGCCTGAAGAGTTGAATTGCATATTCCCACTTCCCACGCTCCTGTGTTAACCACCTCACCTCCCCTGCAAAAGGCTTTTGCTAAATTGTAACCTTAACAGTGGTGCCCTGCACCCTCAACACTGGTGTCCTGCATGGAGGTGTTCTCAGCCTCCTACTGTAATCCCTGTACACCTGCGACTGTGCAGCCAAATTCGAACAAATACCATCTATAAAAGTTTGCTGATGACACCATCGCAGTAGGACGGATATCAAACAATGATGAATCAGAATACAGGAAGGAGACAGAGTGCTTGGTGCTGTGGTGCAATGATAACAAGCTCTTTCTCAATGTCAGCAAACAAAAGAACGGATCATTGATTTCAGGAAGGAAGGCAGTGGACATGCCCCTGTCTACATCAACGGAGCAGAGGTGGAGACAGTCAAGAATGTCAAGTTCCAAGGAGTGATGATAACCAGGAAATCTGACTTGGTCCTTCCACATAAATGCAACGGTCAAGAAAGCATAACAATGCCGCTTCTTCTGCAGGCAGCTTAGGAAATTCAGCATGTCCATAAGGATCCCCATTAACTTTTACAAGTGCACCACAGAAAGCATTCTATCTGGGTGCATAGCGGTCTGGTACGGCAACTATTCTGCACAGAATTGTAAGGAACTACAAAATGTTCTGCGCACAGCCCAGACCATTATGGAAGCCAACCTCCCATCCATGGACTCCATTTACACTTCTCATTGTCTCAGGTGATTTGATTCTATTGGTAGGCGAAGTTTTGTGAACTGAATATTCCCATAGCATTTGTTTTATCTCCAACTTCTTTTTGGGCTTTGCCAAGAAGCTTTTTGTGAGAAAAATATTTTTGAATTAATCAGTTAACTTGAAGGGGTTCAGAAAAGATTTACAAGGATGCTGCCAGGGCTGGAGGATTTGAGCTACAGGGAGAGGCTGAACGGGCTGGGGCTGTTTTCCCTGGAGCATCGGGGGCTGAGGGGTGACCTTATAGAGGTTTAAAAAATTATGAGGGGCATGGATAGGATAAATGGACAAAATCTTTTCCCTGTGGTGTAGGAGTCCAGAACTAAGGGCATAGGTTTAGGGTGAGAGGGGAAAGATATAAAAGAGACGTAAGGGGCAACTTTTTCACGCAGAGGGGGATATGAGTATGGAATGAGCTGCCAGAGGACATGGTGGAGACTGGTACTATTGCAACATTTAAGAGGCATTTGGATGGGTATATGAATAGGAAGAGTTTGGAAAGATATGGACTGTGCGCTGGCAGGTGGGACTAGTTAGGGTTGGGATATCTGGTCGGCATATCTAGGTTGCACCGAAGGGTCTGTTTCCATGCTGTACATCTCTATGACTCTATAATGATAAGGATGATGCCTAGGATGGATGTGTTGTCCTTCCTTAACTGTATGTAAGGATACTAGTGAGAGAGGGTCATGTTATTTTGTGGCTAGTTGATGTTCACATATCCTGGTGTCTAGATTGCTGCCTGTTTCTTCAATGTAGTGTTTGTTACAGTTCTTGCACAACATCTTGTAAATGACATTAGTCCCAAAAAAAAGTCATTTACAAAATACACTATCAGCAGTGCTTCGCCCAGAGGCCCACCAAAGACCCTAGTAGGGTGTCAAAACATCTAGAAATGAATCTTCCAGATGAAAATGGCTTCAGGTCATAGATTCATACAGCATAGAAACAGGTGTTTTGAACCATGTCTATGCTAAACACCAATCTCATTTTCAAAAGCTTATCCTGCAAAGACACCCAAAAGATACTAAACTGGAAATACATCCAGGGAAGTTATTTGGGTGGAACTGAGAAATAAAAAAGGGATGATCACCTTATTGGGATTGTATTATAGACCACCCCCAATAGTCAGAGGGAAATTGAGAAATAAACTTGCAAGGAGATCTCAACTATCTGTAAGAATAATAGGGTACTTATGGTAGGGGATTTTAATTTTCCAAACATCGACTGGGACTGCCATAGTGTTAAATGTTTAAATGGAGAGAAATTTCTTAAGTGAGTGCACGACAATTTTCTGATTTCAGTATGTGGATGCACCTACTAGAGAAGTTGCAAAACTAGACCTACTCTTGGGAAATAAGGCAGGGCAGGTGACTGAGGTGTAAGTGGGGGAGCACTTTGGGGCCGCACTTTGGGGCCAGCGACCATAACTCTATTCGTTTTAAAATAGTGATGGAAAATGACAGACCAGATCTAAAAGTTGAAGTTCTAAATTGAAGAAAGGCCAATTTTGACAGTACTAGGTGAGTACTTTTGAAAGCTGATTGGAGGCAGATGTTCACAGGTAAAGGAACAGCTGGAAAATGGGAAGCCTTCAGAAATGAGGTAACGAGAATCCAGAGAAAGTGGATTGCTGTCAGGGTGAAAGGGAAGGCTGGTAGGTATAGGGAATGCTGGATGACTAAAGAAATTGAGGGTTTGGTTAAGAAAAAGAAGGAAGCATATGTCAGGTATAGACAGGATAGATCGAGTGAATCCTTAGAAGAATATAAAGAAGGTAGGAGTATACTTAAAGAGGGAAATCAGGAGGGCAAAACAGGGACATGAGATAGCTTTGGTAAATAGAATTAAAGAGAATCTAAAGAGTCTTTACAAATATATTAAGGACAAAAGGGTAACTAGGGAGAATAGGGCCCCTCAAAGATCAGCAAGGCGGCCTTTGTGTGGAGCTACAGAAAATGGGGGAGATACTAAATGAATATTTTGCATCAGTATTTACTGTGGAAAAGGATATGGAAGATGTAAAGACTGTAGGGAAATAGATGGTGACATCTTGCAAAATGTCCAGATTACAGAGGAGGAAGGGCTGGATGTCTTGAAACAGTTAAAGGTGGATTAATCCCCAGGACCTGATCAGGTGTACCCGAGAACTCTGTGGGAAGCTAGAGAAGTGATTGCTGGGCCTCTTGTGAGATATTTGTATCATCGATAGAGGCAGGTGAGGTGCCGGAAGACTGGAGGTTGGCAAACGTGGTGCCACTGTTTAAGAAGGGCGGTAAAGACAAGCCAGGGAACTATAGACTGGTGTGCCTAACCTCAGTGGTGGGCAAGCTGTTGGAGGGAATCCTGAGGGACAGGATGTACATGTATTTGGTAAGGCAAGGATTGATTCAGGATAGTCAACATGACTGTGTGTGGGAAATCGTTTCTCACAAACTTGATTGAGTTTTTTTGAAGTAGTAACAAAGAAAATTGATGAGGGCAGAGCAGTAGATGTGATCTATATGGACTTCAGTAAAGCGTTTGACAAGGTTCCCCATGGGAGATTAGCAAGGTTAGATCTCATGGAATACAGAGAGAACTAGCCATTTGGATACAGAACTGGCTCAAAGGTAGAAGACAGAGGGTGGTAGTGGAGGGTTGTTTTTTCAGACTGGAGGCCTGTGACCAGTGGAGTGCCACAAGGATTGGTGCTGCGTCCTCTACTTTTTGTCATTTACATAAATGATTTGGATGCGAGCATAAGAGGTACAGTTAGTAAGTTGCAGATGACACCAAAATTGGAGGTATAGTGGAGAGCGAAGAGGATTAACTCAGATTACAACAGATCTGGACCAGATGGGCCAATGGGCTGAGAAGTGGCAGATGGAGTTTAATTCAGATAAATGTGAGGTGCTGCATTTTGGGAAAGCAAATCTTCGTAGGACTTACACACTTAATGGTAAGGCCTTAGGGAGTGTTGCTGAACAAAGATCTTGGAGTGCAGGTTCATAGCTCCTTGATAGTGGAGTCACAGGTAGATAGGATAGTGAAGGCGGCGTTTGGTATGCTTTCATTTATTGGTCAGAGTACGGAGTACAGGGGTTGGGAGGTCATGTTGCAGTTGTACAGGAAATTGGTTAGGCCACTGTTGGAATATTGCGTGCAATTCTGGTCTCCTTCCTATCGGAAAGATGTTGTGAAACTTGAAAGGGTTCAGAAAAGATTTACCAAGGTTGGAGGATCTGAGCTACAGGGAGAGGCTGAACAGGCTGGGGCTGAGGCGTCGGAGGCTGAGGGGTGACCTTACAGAGGTTTACAAAATTATGAGGGGCATGGATAGGATAAATAGACAAAGTCTTTTCCCTGGGTTCAGGGAATCCAGAACTAGACGGCATAGGTTTAGGGTGAGACGGGAAAGATATAAAAGAGATCTAAGGGGCAACGTTTTCACGCAGAGGGTAGTACTTGTATGGAATGAGCTGCCAGAGGAAGTGGTGGAGGCTGGTACAATTGCAACATTTAAGAGGCATTTGGATGTGTATATGAATAGAAAGGGTTTGGAGGGATATGGGCCGGGTGCTGGCAGGTGGGACTAGATTGGGTTGGGATATCTGGTCGACATGGACGGGTTGGACCGAAGGGTCTGTTTTCATGCTGTACATCTCTATGACTCTATGCATATTATACTGTCTTTCTTTTTGTACTGAACATAGGCACCAAAATTAAAAACTAGAGGCGATCAAATCAAGTTGAGCCAAAATAAGGGCTCAGAAAGAATGCTGGATGATCATTACTTTAATTAGTTTTTTAAAAAGCCTTCACTTATCCACTGAGAAACTTCCATGCACTGAATTCTTAAATAATGAAAATTACCTGCAAGTCCAATTTCTAGAGCATAGTCAATATGCTCAACACACAAGTATTCCACGAGAATAGTAAATATTCGAAAAGCATTCTTTGGTAAATCAGAAGAATCAGACAGCTATAAGTAAAAAGTTAAGAATTAGCAAAAATAGACACTGCTTAACATAATAATTATATTGAACTGCCCCAGTGAAAATCATCCCCAGAATAACCACATGTAGAAATTTTGAAATTGAAGGACTGCAATGCATCAATATTTGAAAAAACCATCATATAGGCCAAATCTCAACAATACAGTACAAGGAGCATTATTCTTTTTTGAAGAACATTCTTACCCTGTGACACCTCTCAAAGGCCTGTCTGGTCTCCTGCAAAAGATTGACAACTACCTCCTGTGACAGAAATGTCTCGCCATGCGTGTCAATACTTGGCCCCAGTGGTAAGTTGGTACGTTGGCGAATTCGCTCTTTTAGGTCCTGAATCCTACAAAGATACACATCCATTATTTCACAGAAACATCCAAAATTTATTACAAAGATTAACAACTGTACTAATTTGCAGAGGACAAACATGTGTAAAAGTATACCATAAGCAAAAGAAGTTGAGATTACACAGGTTGACTCTCCTATGGTGTCAGATATAACTGAGACTTCTTGTAGTCATTTGAATGTCTAACACTAAAACCATAACAGAAGCTACCATTTCTTAAAAAAAAACTGAATTCAGTGCACAATATTACAGATTGCTGGCCTGTTCTGATTTTCTGCAGGTTTACTGTAGTAGGCAAATTCATCGAATCTTGTATGTAAAAGCCTCTGGCTGTCAGTGCCTCAAACTCTTACACACTTACACACACACACACACACACAGTGTAAGGTTCCAAAGTTTTCATTGTGAAAATTCATATATGCAATCATAAAATTACTGAAACAGTTTTGCTCATAATTACTTTACCGTTTTACCAGAAAATGGAAGCCATCTAGGAGAGGGTGTAACAGCATGGTAGTTTGTCAGCCATAGCATCTGATATTTTGCAATAATGTTATCACTCAGGCAATCAGGAAATCTACAAGTTTTGATTCGGCTTTTTAATAGAACAGATGGGAATATTTCAGAAAACATGGAAGAGCTGTTTCTGTAAACTGCAGAAGATTAAGACAGAACTCGGTAAATGTTTCGAAGCAGGATGCTATGAAAATATTGCCAGAATTTCAAAACAATTTTTGTTGGGAAAAAGCCCAAAATTGCACAAGGAATCAGGTTTATCCTAATCAACTGAAATGGGTCAAGAAATAGGAGAAATTTGAGCCAACTTTGATTTCTTCTGCACAAAAGTGGCATGGTGGCTCAGAGGCTAGCACTGCTGCCTCACAGCACCAGGGTCCCAGGTTTGATTCCAGCCTCGAACAACTGTTTGTGTGGAGTTTGCACATTCTCCCTGTGTCTGCGTGGGTTTCCCCTCAGTCCAAAGATGTGCAGGTCAGGTAAATTGACCATGTTAAATTACCCATAGTTCTAGGTGCATTAGTTAGAGGGAAATGGGTGGATTACTCTTCGGAGGGTCTGTGTGGACTGGTTGGGCCGAAGGACCTGTTTCCACACTGTAGAGAATCCAATCTAATCTCAACTCTGAGCTGCAGAGCATTTAAAAGAGACATTTGTAAGTAGAAGTAATGTCAGTAATTCTGATCATCATCAAAATCAATGAATTTGTTCCAAATCTACAAAGTTTTGGGCTGACCAGAACAAGAATTAAATAATTAAAATTAGTGAGGAAGGCAGTATTCTGAAAAATTAGTGATCCTAGCCCACATGTCAAGATGCTCTGACATTAAATATTAAATTCAGAATTCATCTAGTAACTAACTTCACCCAAAAATATTAAAATAAACTGAAGTAATGTTTCCAATTCAATTTTATAAAATAAACAAAAGCCCTTCAAAATAATTCTAGTAAAACTAAAACATTCAACTTAAAATATTCTCCAAATTGTAAATTCTTTCAAAACATCTTGGAACTGACTTTAATGAGATGTCAAGCAATTTCTCCTAATTGTTTCTGTCCAATAGAGTATAACATTCAACAGACTTGAAAGTAAATTTAAAATAAAATTATCCGTGATAACATCTTTCATAGTGTTAACGATTCAGAAAACAGATTTGACAGTTTTAAGCTAGTTTATATGCATGTGATTCTGACATAAGTAATTTAAGAGGCATCACTATAACAACATTTACAGAATGATAACGTACAGACAATTCTACCCAAAATCAAGTGATTCTGAAACAGAGGTGACAGGGTGGTAAAAGTGTGGATGAACCAAGATGTAAAGAGGGTCATTTTGTCAAAGTGCATCAGTGCCTCCAAATGCAGACTCATGTTCAGCATGGTTTTGTAGTGCTGCAATTATTAGGGAATCATAAAAACAAAAGAGGGAGGAAAGTATTTTGCCCTTGATGAATCAAATACATTTAATTTTCATCTAAAAGGAATTCTTCCATTCAACAAATAGCACAGAGGTTAATGCAGGGAAACAAACTTCAATGTATGCAGTTAATATACACACTTGAGCAACTAGACAACTTTTTAAAAATCAGCTACAGTAAATTACAAATTACTTTCTTCACACTTCACTGTACTGCATTTCCAAATGCTTCTTCAAAGCACTGTACCTTAAATTTAATTATGTAATCATATAGACATACCAAATATTACAAAAGGGGGCATAATGATGAAGTGCACCTGCTGTGTATTCAGGTCATGGTATTTAATTAGATAAATTCATAAATGCTCTCATGTACAGACAAGCTAAGCTGGTTTCTAGACTCTTCTGTGAAATCCAAATTGGATGTCAGGCCTGAAGCAAACTCAGTCACCAAAGTAATCATTAAATTGGCACTGTAAATGGCTGTCCATCAAAGATAAGAAACCTTTATTGTATGAATCTGATAAATTGTTTGATTATGGTATAAATTAATTGAGTAATAAGCATATTAACAAAGAGCAAAGGAAGGGATATGTAGATCTTTTTCGATTTGTTCCATAAATGTAATATATAAAGCTGCTCAATTTTTTACAAAAATTCATTCATCAAATGAGGGCATTGCTGGCATTTATTGCCCATCCTTACTTACCTAGAGGGCAAGTAAGAGTCAATCACATTGCTGTGGTTCTGGAGTCAAACGTAGGCCAGACCCACAGCAATGGGTCATCATTAAAAACTTCACTTTCAAATTTTATTTGAATTCATGGTCAGACCTGTAAAGGAAATTACATTTGATAGGAATAAGGAAATTAATCATTGATGTGACAATAAATAATTTCCACAATAGGTCATTTGAGGAACATTGCACGAGTAGGGAAATGCAATCACCAACTATTCTTTTCAATTGACCCACTACCAGTTGCTTTCACTCTATGAATAGGACCCAGTTTAATAATCGGAAATTGAATTTCACAGTTTTGCTACAGGCTTCATAAACTGATTTATGCTTGATTTGTCAATGAGGCGGCTTTGATAAGATATGTACTATTACAGCTTGCTTAAAAAAACTAGATTACTTTGAATTCAATTATGTTGATAAGGATAGAAAGAATATCTATTGCGCATTATAAACTTTAGAAAAAAATATTTTCAACATTTACAGTTTTGAAATCCCAAACATTAAAATTCTTTCAGGAGTGAAAATAAATAAGTAGTTTGAATAAAGTAATCTTTGTTTCTGTAATCAATGATTGGCTATGTCTTCAGGAGAAACTAGTCATATCCAATGATTCCACTATTATGCACCCATGCACAGCAGCCAGGAAGATAACATGCAACAGCAAAACATCTTACATTTACATAGCTCCTTTAACGCAATAAAATGGAGTATGGCATTTCACAGATATATTATAAAAAATGACAGTCATAGATGACAAAAAATTTGATGGAAGACACAAATTTAAGACAACTTTTAAAAGGCAGAATAGGAGATGGAGAGACAGAGAAGGTGTATACATGTACTTAGGCAGATGAAAGTACAGGCACCAATGCTAAATCAATTAATATCAGGTATACAGAATAAGTCAGAATTTGAGAAGTGCATATATTTCCAAATTGTGATGTTGAAGGAGATAATAGAGACAAGGGGCCAAAGCCAAGGAAGGTTTTGAAAGAAGGTCAGCAAGCATGGGGCTGTTGGGATTTGATTCAAGACATGGGCTCTCATGCTTGAGAGTTCAGTCGACGAACAAAGGCATGAATGAGGACTTCAGCAGCAAATGAGCTGAGGTATGGGTAAAATCGGGCAGAGTTAGAGAAATGGAAATCGTCAATCTTAGTGATTATGTTAACATGACATTGGAAGCGCACATTGAAGTTAAATGTGACACTAAGGTTGTTTAATCTAAGGCAGTTGCCAGGAATAGACAGGGAGTTGGATTGGATTTGGAGTTCAGACTGCTTTCAGCCTAATTAATACTAAATGGAAGTAAATTTTTGCTTTGCTCGATGTTGTCAAGTTACCTGAAAATGCAACTGTGGAGGTGGCATGAGGGGTAATGGGGCTAGATCTCATTAGTGCACCTGTCAGAATTACTAACATTCTTCCAGATTTTGTCACAGGAATAGCAGATACACACAAGGAAAGGACAAAGGAACACGCTTCTGGGGACTCCAGAGGCAACTGCGTAAGAGCAAGTTATTGCAAGTAATAGTTTCAATTCAATTAGATTCATGTAAAACTGTGTGGCAGCAGTCCACTCAGCTACATAACAGTGAGGTTGGAGTTGGTTAACCATGTCAAAGGTTGCAGACAGTTCAAAAAGATTGAGGAAGGAAAGTTTATGTTTGTCAAGTTTAGGATATAAATGTTGAGTTTTTTTGGAGCGGAAAGGAAGGTTAGATATGGAACCTGCTAAAGTCAAGAATTTACAAATTATCCCATTTAAAACAATCCACAAGAATGGTTGCCTAAAATTTATTAGTAGCTCACACTGAACTGGCCACTTTGAACAAAACATTGCAGGGAGTATTAAATTAGTCATGTCAAGACTTTAATGAGTATTTCCTGCTTTCTCTCATTTTTGAAATGCAATGTTAGGATTTGTGAGGGGTAGGTCATGCCTTACAAGTCTTATTGAATTCTTTGAGGAGGTGACCAAGCATGTGGATGAGGGTAGAGCAGTGAATGTAGTGTACTTGGATTTTAGGAAGGCATTTGATAGGGTTCCCCATGGTAGGCTTATGCGGAAAGTCAGGAGGCATGGGATAGTGGGAAATTTGGCCAGTTGGATAGCGAACTGGATAACCAGTCAAAGTCAGAGAGTGGTGGTAGATGGTAAATATTCAGCCTGGAGCCCAGTTACAAATGGAGATCCGCAGGGATCCATTCTGGGTCCTCTGCTGTTAGTAATGTTTTATTAATAACTTGGAAGAGGGAGTCGAAGGGTGGGTCAGTAAATTTGCAGACGATACGAAGATTGGTGGAGTTGTGGATAGTGAGGAGGGCTGTTGTCGGCTGCAAAGGGACTTAGATATGATGCAGAGGTGGACTGAGGAGTGGCAGATGGAGTTCAACCCTGTCAAGTGTGAGATTTGTCCATTTTGGAAGGACAAAGAAGAATGCGGAATACAGGGTTAACGGTAGGGTTCTTAGTAAGGTGGAGGAGCAGAGGAATCTTGGGGTCTATGTTCATAGCTCTTTGAAAGTTGTCACTCAGGTGGATAGAGCTTTAAGGCGGACTATGGTGTATTAGCGTTCATTAGCAAAGGGATTGAATTCAAGATTTGTGAGGTGATGTTGCAGCTGTATAGGACCTTGGTAAGGCCACATTTGGAGTACTGTATGCAGTTCTGATCACTTCACTTTAGGAAAGATGTGGAAGCTTTGGAGAGGGTGCAGAGGAGATTTACCAGGATGTTGCCTGGAATGGAGAATAGGTCATACGAGGATAGGTTGAGTGTGCTAGGCCTTTTCTCATTGGGACGGCAAAGGATGAGGGGTGACTTGATAGAGGTTTATAAGATGCTCAGGGAAATAGATAGAATAGACAGTCAGAGACTTTTTCCCCGGGTACAACAGAGTGTTACAAGGGGACATAAATTTAAGGTGAAGGGTGGAAGGTAAGGGGGGGGGGGGGGGGGGGGGGGGGAATGTCAGGGGTAGGTTCTTTACCCAGAGAATGGTGGGGGCATGGAATGCGCTGCCTGTGGGAGTGGCAGAGTCAGAATCATTGGTGACCTTTAAGTGGCAATTGAATAGGTACATGGATAGGTGCTTAAGCTTGGACAAATGTTCGGCAGACATTAATTGCAATGTCTGTCCCTTAAGTTTTGCAGCCATCGGAGTGACTCTGTGCTCTCATGTACACATGCTTGAGATGCAACTATTGTTTCCTTAATTGCCCCATTAGCGTATAGCTTCGGCTTTCACCATTGCCCCTTTTATCATTTAACTTCCCCTTCCTACTATCTTAACACAAACCTGTTTGCTTCCCCTCCACCCCCAAACTTGACCTGGAAATAGACTGCAAAGTACTCTTAGTCCTAACAAAGGGATACCATCCCTGTTAAATAGTTCAAGTACCTTAGGTTTTATTTTAGATTCCTTGAACTGAAGAATTTTGCACGTGTCAATTTAAGTCAGTGATTAAGTCAGGGCTAAATTCTCAATGCTAATAGTCTCACACAATACAACTGGTATCTTCATAAACAAACAACATCCAATTTGAAAATTGAGAAAAATCAAGAGCTTCTGAACATAAAAAACAATTAAAATATCAGAAAATATTAATCATGGCTATTTTATCAAAACTTTATATTACTGCACTTACCCTCCAGATCCATAGGACCGTTTTTGATGATTTTTGGAATCGTAATAGCGTTGTAACACCATGCTACTCCTAGTTTTCAAGTATCCTGTCTCAATTTCGATATAATTTTCCAGGTATGAAAGGAAAATGCCTTTGATCATCTTTGCCAGAAATGTCTGTTTATCAGTACCAAGGTCAAACTCTGCTAACTTGCTTGCTAAACTTGTGGTCCTGTAAAGCAGAGACATCACAAGAAATAATTATGTATTACCAGCTCCCAAGCCCCTGCTAATAATATACAACTAAATCCTAAGCAGCATTTTTTTAAAAAATGTTAAGTTGAGTTGACTTTCATGCTTCCTTTACAATTATGGAAAAAAAAAACGACCTGAGCTTGTCACATTAGCCAGAGACAACAGGTGAAGTTTAAGTCCACGATCTGTGAATACTGCCATGCTTGTTTTAATTTAAACCAGTACCTCACTATTTGAGGCACAGTATATTAGTGTACTGTCATGATGTGGTGCACTAAATAACCTATATAAAAAAGAGCCTTGCAAGAATCTGGTGCTTGGTTTTTCTTCTCCAATCATATGTAATACGCATCAAGAAAAATTGAAGAAGAAATCCTGTTAAGTTGTGCAAATTCAAAAACAGTTTACTGATTTATATGCTAGGAAACAACAGCTGGATGTAAAGCTGTCATGGAAGTGTAACCATCATCTAAATGGTGGGAGTTAACATAAATTTTGAAGAGGCTTACATGTGCTTTCCTTTATTGGTCAGAGTGTTGAGTATTGGAGTTGGGAGGTCATGTTGCAGCTGTACAGGACATTGGTTAGGCCACTTTTGTAATACTGTGTGCAATTCTGGTCTCCTTCCTATTAGAAGGATTTTGTGAAACTTGGAAGGGTTCAGAAAAGATTTACAAGGATGTTGCCAGGGTTGGAGGGTTTGAGCTATAGGGAGAGGCTGAACAGGTTGGGGCTGTTTTCCCTGGAGCATAAGAGGCTGAGGGGTGACCTTTTGGAGGCTTATAAAATCATGAGTGGCATGGATAGGATAAATAGACAAAGTATTTTCCTTGGGATAGGGGAGTCCAGAACCAAAGGGCACAGGTTTAGGGTGAGAGGGGAAAGATATGAAAGAGACCCAAGGGGCAACCTTTATCACACAGAGGGTGGTACATGTATGGATGAGCTGCCAGATGAAGTGGTGGAACCTGGTCAACTGCAAGCATTTAAAAGGCATCTGGATGGGTATTTGAATACGACGCGTTTAGAGGATTATGGGCCAAGTGCTGGCAAATGGGACTAGTTTAGGTTAGGCTATCTAGTCGGCATGGACGAGTTGGACCAAACGGTCTGTTCCCGTGTTGTACATCTCTATGACTCTAGTGCTGACACTGAAACAATTCTCTAACAAACAGCACAGATCACTGCTGCACGATATCTACAGTTGAGGAAGATAACTCACTTTAATCTAGTCTAAAAAAATAAATTCATTATGACATCCAATTGTTTCTGAAATGAACAAGTTTTTAATCCTCTCAACGCTATCTGGAAATGCATTCTATGTGACCGTCAGAATGCATCAAGAAAATCTCAGATAGCATTGTTTATTCTCAATATGTTGAACTACTGTCCGCTTTTTTATCCCCGCAGTTTAGCTTGGATAAACTTTTCAAGCTTTAAACATGGAAATATTAAGGAACACAAAGAAGTCATACAGCTCATCATCATGTCTGCACCAGCTGAATAAACTGGCTGCTGATTCTCATCTCATTTACTGGCACTTAGCATTGCCAGGTTAGAGTGCTTCAGTGCAGATCCAAGGTTTCTGACTCAAATGCCAAACCAGGCAGTGAACTCCAGCCAACCACCACCCTCTGGGAGCTACATTCCCTCTAATTTGCTTGTGGAGCACAGACTTCTTGAGCACAACAGTGGCTACCTCATTATTTGGTAGGCCTTGATTAAGTCATGCCTGACTAAGGAAAACCACCTTAGCCTATTCAACCTTTCCTCTTCAATGCAACTTTCAAGCTCTGGCAACATTCTTGTATTCTCTCCAGAGCAATTATGCAATTCTTGTGATGACTAGAACTATACACAAAACTTAAGCTGCAACCTAACTTGTATCTTACGTAATTCCAAATGTCAACCTCTGCAATCATGGTTCAGTTGATAGCATTCCTAAATTCTTCAACTTTTATTCCAGAACTTAAGCAAAAATAAAAATCAACACAGACTGAATACTAGAGTATCCCACTTTTAGAGGGGCTGTCTTTTGGAAAATAGAGGCACTGGCAGTCCTCTCCAGTAAATGTCAAGGCACCATGACACTATTGTAATGATGATTAGAGGTATTCTCTATGGTGCCCAAAATATGTTTAAGCCTAATCAAAATCATAAAAATATATCTAGCAATTATCATACTTTTTGCTGTGTACTCTACATTACAACAATGAAATATACTTCAAAATTACTTCATGAACTGTAAAGTGCTATCATGAAGTACCCTGTGCTGCATAAAAGACATTTTAATAAATAAAAGCTTGCATTTATATAAACTATTAAGATCTCTTGCACTTAGAATGCAGCAATGGATGTGAAAACAATCTGTAAGTTCTCCTCCACGCCAAATGCTATTCCAAATTGCTGCTCCTTTAAAGTCACTGGGCTAAAATCCCGGATCTCGTTCCCTAACTGAACTGTGGCTTCACCTACTCCACATGGACTTCAGTGAGGTAAAAGCTTTCGTGATTCAAGAAGTTGACTTTTCAAGGGCAAATGGAAGGAATCCTGAGGGACAGGATGTACATGCATTTGGAAAGGCAAGGACTGATTAGGGATAGTCAATATGGCTTTGTGCGTGGGAAATCATGTCTCACAAACTAAATTGAGTTTTTTGAAGAAATAACAAAGAGGATTGATGAGGGCAGAACAGTAGATGTGATCTATACGGACTTCAGTAAGGAGTTCGACAAGGTTCCCCATGGGAGACTGGTTAGCAAGGTTAGATCTCTCAGAATATAGGGAGAACTAGCCATTTGGATACAGAACTGGCTCAAAGGTAGAAGACAGAGGGTGGTAGTGGAGGGTTGTTTTTTCAGACGAGAGACCTGTGACCAGTGGAGTACCACAAGGATCAGTGCTGGGTCCTCTACTTTTTGTCATTTATATAAATGATTTGGATGCGAGCTTAAGAGGTATAGTTAGTAAGTTTGCAGATGACACCAAAATTGGAGATGTAGTGGACAACAAAGAAGGTTACCTCAGATTACAACAGGATCTTGATCAGATGGGCCAATGGGCTGAGAAGTGGCAGATGGAGTTTAACTCCGATATATGTGAGGTGCAGCATTTTGGGAAAGTAAATCTTTGTAGGACTTATACACTTAATGGTAAGGTCCTAGGGAGTGCTGCTGAACAAAGAGATCTTGGAGAGCAAGTTCATAGTCCCTTTTCAGTGGAGTCGCAGGTAGATCGGATAGTGAAGGCGGCATTTGATATGTTTCCCATTATTGGTCAGAGTATTGAGTACAGGAGTTGAGAGGTCATGTTGCAGCTGTACACGACATTGGTTAGGCCACTGTTGGAATATTGCATGCAATTCTGGTCTCCTTCCAATCGGAAAGATGTTGTGAAACTTGAAAGGGTTCAGAAAAGATTTACAAGGACGTTGCCAGGGTTGGAAGATTTGAGCTATAGGGAGAGGCTGAACAGGCTAGGGCTGTTTTCCCTGGAGCATCAGAGGCTGAGGGGTGACCTTATAGAGGTTTACAAAATCATGAAGGGCATGGATAAGATAAATAGACAAAGTATTTTCCCTGACGTGGGGGAAATCCGGAACTAGAGGACATAGGTTTAGGGTGAGAGGGGGAAAATATAAAAGAGACCTAAGGGGCAACTTTTCACGCAGAGGGTGGTATCTGAATGGAATGAGCTGCCAGAGGAAGTGGTGGAGGCTGGTACAATTGCAATATTTAAAAGGCATTTGGATGGGTATATGAATAGGGAGGGTTTGGAGGGATATGGACCGGGTGCTGGCAAGTGGGATTAGGTTGGGTTGGGATATCTGGTTGGCATGGATGGGTTGGACCAAAGGGTCTGTTTCCATGCTGTACACATCTATGACTATAACTAAATGGGGATGACTAGTAAATGCCTACTTTTATAAAATAATATGTAGAAGCATATATAATAGTTTTCTTCCTATATTTCGTTATATCAACTTTCAGGTGACTCTTTGCAAAACTGAAAAGCTTAAATACTTCCATTCTTGCCTCAATTTTGAACACTAGGAATCAGACTCTTGGACCTCGGTATGGTTTCCGATAGCCAAAAGTCTCCTTTTCCTCAATAACCAAAACTGACCGCAGTACTGAAAGTAGTGACATCGAGAAATAATACAACTTGAGCAGGATATTGCTGCACGTGGAATTGAAATTATTTCTGACACATTCCAATAGCTGTGTTTATTGATGCTCTGCATTGTAGAGATATATTGAGTGTCAAGTTTGCCAGTCTCTTTCCACTCCATGTTTCGCTAATTTCAATAAAATTCAATGTATGCAGAGTACAAATGTTGCCCATCTTTCTTTGCAAATTACAGTACAGTACACTTATCCATACTAACATTAGATTACTTAGTGTGGAAATAGGCCCCTTGGCCCAAGTCCACACTGACCCGCCGAAGAGCAACCCACCCAGACCCATTTCCCTACATTTAACACTACGGGCAATTTAGCATGGCCAATTCCCCTAACCTGCACATTTTTGGACTGTGGGAGGGAACCAGAGCACCTGGAAGAAACCCACGCACACACAGGAAGAATGTGCAAATTCCACACAGACAGTCACCTGAGGTGGGAATTGAATCCGGGTCTCTGGTGCTATGAGGCAGCAGTGCTAACCACCGTGTCGCCAAAAACTTTATTTTAGCATTATTCTGCCCACCTGTATATAATAGTCACTTTCTGTTTATGCTTTGCTCTTCCAGTTTGATACAAGCTGAAAATTTTACAAATGTATTTCTAGTTTGAGGTCAAGACAAATTATGTAGATAGGAAATAGGACTATGAAATCCTCACTTCTCCCCAACCATTTCCATCCAAACTGACATTTGTCCCCTAATGTTTATGTATTATTTTCCATCCTTCATTCAATATCTTACCTATTCTCAAAATTTCCCATGCATTTGCAGAATATAAGAAATCTCTTAATATTTATAAAGTGTCTTTTCATCATTTCAGTACACCATGCTGCAGCATTTTATAAAATTTACTTGAGATGTCACTTGCTCATTAAATGATCCAAGTGACTGGTCGAGCAATATTTCACATTGAGTTATGTTGAGTGCATTACACAGTTAAGCCTCAAATGTATGCTTGGTAATCAATTCCATTATATTACAAAAGACCACAGCAACACTATCTATTTCATGGATGCCTGAGACATTTTTGTCACTTTTGAAATTAGAAACTAACATCTTGCTCAATGACAGTATTTTTTAAATTGTCAATTGTAACAGATCATTAGAGCTTCCTAAATTTCCTCCTGACTCTTAAAACGCTGGAATATATACTATTCAGCTTTTGACGTGTCAAGTCAACACTATTATCAAGTTATACCAAATTCAAGGCTTGCTTTTATTTTTCAGTTCCATTATCGGCAAAATCGGATTTCAGAACAAACATTAGCAGCTTAGGATTATAATAAGTTTCAAGCTGTGTGTAAATTTATACGTGATGCTATGAATAGGAATGTCAATTCTCAATGCAAATACATAATTCAAACCCCAAAGTTGCTTAATGTTTACTTTAATTAGGTCAGTGTCTTCATGTCAGTATTGCAATTCTTCGGTTTTTTTTTTACTATATTTGAGGAACTGGACTTGAGACCTAATTACCTGTTACCTAAGAGGGACTGAATTTCAGAGTTGGTGTATAAGAAATACAATACAAATGTTAAGCCACCCATGCCAGGAAAGAACCAATGTGCAACATACTGGCCATTACAAGGGAATTGAGGTCTCAAACACAACCCACTCTGCTGAGGAGAGCTCAGGATGTAGTTCATATTTACCACTTTATCCCTTTTTTCTATTCTTTTAAGCTTTACAATAAATTCTCCTCTCAACCACCATGCATCCTCTCAGTCCCCTGGCTACACTGTTTTAAAGTTTTCAATGGTAGAGCCTTATTTCAACCACACGTAAGAGGAGGTATTTATGTTGCTGAAAGTCAATTATCAGTATATTTCCTTTCATCTTTCAAATAATTCTCTTAATCCACTCTTTATCATGTTGTGCTCTTTTTATATAGTCAGACCTTGACTCCTAGCTACAGTGTAATTCCATCCATTGATGGAAAACACCGACTGCAAAAGACATTTGCTTTTTAAATTCTGGGATTTTTCACTCTGAATGCTCAAGAACTTAGATCGTTCCAGGAACAAAACGTCTTAACCAAATCATTGTATGCAGAAAAATGGTTACTGGTTATTTTCTAAAAAAGGGCACAAGGGAAATAGTTTTAAGATAACTTTCTACAACAGACAGAAAATAAGTTATTTATTTCCTTGCACATTGAAAGTTTATGGATTGGTTTGATTAAATATGTAATAGAGAAACTGCCATGACAAATTATGAGCTTACTTCCCACATAATCACCTTGAAAATAATAATATGATACAAATATTGCACATTAAGAAATATTCATTATACAGATCAAATGAGTGTTTAGAAAGTGAATATTCTCACTGTAGCTGAAACAACTGCTCACAAATTACAAGACGAGAAAAAAGGAAAATTCTGTTCATGTCAACAAATACAGTAGATAAATCTTGTCATTGGCAAATTGTAATTCAAATCAAAATGAAATTAAATATTTTGTAAGTTGTTACTCTATAAAAACTAAATGTAGATTGATACAGAGTGATTAATAACTCACCTCCTCCCTAACCCTCATATCGCTCCCCATTATACACATTGACTTCAAGAAATTAAAATATGAATTCCAATGACTGAGACTTCAAACTTTTTTTAAAATGATCTATCAATGCTGGTTACAGGGTGTGAAACAGAAGGAGTTTCTTAGAGTTAAAAGATGGCATTGCTGGTAACATCTTACCTTGTATACAGATCGTACAGATTCTTTAGGTATTCTTCTGCATCAGATTTTTTACATTCTTCTAATCGATCTCGGATAAAACTCTAAACAGACATAGAATGGACAATAGTTTCTAGCACTCAATTTGAATATTGAATCTGCTAACAGTTAGTGACAATAATCTGACTGCAGCAGTCACATCGCTGGTGAAAGTACCCAGCGAACAATCACCTCTGCAGTAGAAATATTAAAATGCAATCACAAACACTAGCAAAATGTTCATAATGGTGAATTTACATTTTAAAAACAAATTAAACTCCTTAATGATAATCATGATAAATCAGGAAGTCAGAACAAGCAAGGGCTGGCTATGTGTCACAAGAGAATTGGCTCAAAAGATCAAGATTCCAAGGCTGAATTTATAAGTTGTTTGATATTTACTGTTTTTAAACTGTAGCACATCCATCTTTTAAAAAACAGATTTGTGAGAAAACATAGTTAAATGGCATGCATTAAGCACAGCGAGTATAAGACACTGTCATAAAGTAGGAGCCAGTGTTTGATCCTCAACACAAACACCATTCCATGATCTCTGACAATTCACAACCTTGGCATTTTATTTGACCTTGCATCAGGTTCTGATCCCATATCTTCTCATTCAGCAAGATCACCAATTGCTAGCTGATTTTCACTACTGCCTTAGTTGAAACCCTCACCCAAACTTCTGTTGCCTTCAGTCTTGACTATTCCAACACACTCCTGTTCAGCCTCCATATTATATTCTTGAAAACTGGAGGTCATCCAAACTTCTGTCAGTCTTAAGTCAGTCCACTGTTATAGACACTCCTTAAAACCTATTCTTAGCCAAACTGTTGGTCACTTGTCCCTATTTCATTGTCAATTTTTCAAATACTGAAAATCACTCCTGTAAACCATTGGGATATGTTGCTACATTAAAGATTTGTAAAAAGGTTGTTATTATGGCATTTAATTTAATATGACAAAGAAGTTAAAGTAAGTTGGAGTGACAAAATGAAAACTAAAGTTCTATCAGAGTTCCTATCAAAAAAATTAAATGAATATTCTTTCCAAATTAAGCTAAACAATAGCCAACATTCATATAAATTGCTGCTTTCACACAATAAAACATACCAAGCCACTTGAGAAGTGCACTTTTAAACAAAATTCGGACTGGTGACTATGAGTTTCATCGTAGGGATGGTTTCTAACAGCATTTTAAAAGACGACAAAAGTGGAAAATGAGAGATGCAAGAAGGATTAAACAGTGAATTCAGAAGCTTCGGGCCTAGACAACTTAAGACATGACCACTTCGAGTGGTGCAATTATAAAAACCAAGGATTTACAGCAGCGGACTGGGGAACAGAAACTTTCAAGACAGTCAGTTCTGATAATGTGATCGCCCATTAAGAAAATTCGCAATAGCCACCCCATTTGAACTAATCAGGCCTGAATCGCATTATAACCTAGGAGAAAGTGAGGACTGCAGATGCTGGAGACCAGAGTTGAAAAATGTGGTGCTGGAAAAACACAGCAGGCCAGGCAGCATCCGAGGAGCAGGAGAATCGACGTTTCGGGCATAAGCCCTTCTTCAGGAATCTATACAGGTAATAAAAGCTCACATTCTACAAACAACAGTCTAAAGTTTTCAACTGCGTTAAAGCCAAAAGCCAAGAAACAGGTGTTATAGCAGAACTGACTGTAGTTGTAAGCAAAAACTTATATGGAAGAGTGAAGCCCTAAAGGGATTTGAGATCAGCAATGAGATTTAAAACAGACGCACTGCTAGAAAGGGGGCCAGTATAGGTTAGTGAGTTTGATCAGTGAATGAGATTTGCTGAGAGTTACAAATGGGCAGAACAGATTAGCATGACCTCAAAACTTACATAGGGTGGGAGGATGGAGGTCAGCCAGAGCAACGTTGCAAGACTCAAGCCTAAAGATAGCAAAGCCATGCATGAGGGTTTTTGTAGCAATGTACTCAGGCAAGGAAAGAACAGAGATGTTATTAAAGAGGAACTGTATATTCTTGATATGGTACAGACATGCAGTCGAAAGATCATCTTACAAAACCTAAGTTAAGTAATGATTTATTGCTGTCATTGGGTTGGTGCCTTAAATTAAATTATTTTTCCTGGTATAACAGCACTCAAGGCAATAAAGGGCTCATATACATCAAAAAAAAAACAAATGGCATGGTTGACAAGCTAATGAAATTGATGTAGTGTGCATGGACTTTCAAAAGTATTTCATAAAGCATCACAAAACTGATCCATCAGTAATGTTAAAGTTCCGAGAGTAAGTAGTGCAATAGCAGTACGGAAATAAAACCGGCTAATCAACTGGAAAGATAAACAGTCAATGTTTTATTCAGACTGCAGGAAAGTATAGAAAGGAATCCCCAATGGGCTCATTTTAGGATACCGCTCCTCTTCATGTACAGTAATAAACTAAATTTTAGTGTAGAAAGCACACATTTGCAGATCATTAAAATTAAGATGAACTGTTTGGGTGATAGACCTAAACTTCAAGAGTTGAAATGGCAGTCAAAATTCTAAATGGGATTTAACACAATGAAGTGTATTGTGACTAATTTTGATAGGAAAAAGGAGGAGCAACACAAGAGAAAGGTTTCAATGCTAAAAGAGTGAAAAGAAGTTGGCTTAATATGCAAATTCTTTGAAGATGACAGAACATGAGAGGAAGCAACGAAAAAAAATGTGCAGGATTTCAAGCTTTACAAATAAGAGTGCAACAAGAATGTTATGATAAACTTGCTTAAAATACTGGTTCAACTTCAACTGATATGCTGCATCCAGTTTGGGACTCCGCATTTTATGAAGAATGCACAATTTGAAGATAGATTGAAGGTGGTTTCCTTCAGAGAACAGAAGACTAAGAAATGTTCAAAACTGAAGGAGCTGTGGCTACAGTAGAGAAAAGCAGTTTTCACTGCCAGAAGAATCGAAAAATAAAAGACACAGATACATACAGGGCAGAGGTGGGTACTGCAGATGCGGGAGATTCGAGTCAAGATTAGAGTGGTGCTGGTAAAGCACAGCAGGTCAGGCAGCATCTGAGCAGCAGGAAAATCAACGTTTAAGTCAAAAGCCCTTCATCTGGCATGAGGAAAAACTTGTAAAAATTAAGTTGTGAAGATCCAGAAATCACTACCAGAGAAGGAAATGGAGGTAAAATTAATTGAAATTTCAAAAAGAGAATGAATAAATGTGGAGTGAGAAAACATCAGATGAGGAAAAGGCAGGTGAATGAAACTAGAGGAGTTGACTATGCAGATAGCCAAAGTAATCATCCCCTTTCTATGCATTCACTGAACCACGAGTAGAAAGTCAAACTGCTTGGATTTTCCCTCGTTAAAGAACATGAAATTTTATCTGCAATAGTAATCCCTTTACCTGAAGTTTAATTTCAAAAATGTTTTGTATCAGTTTGGCCATCACATTCTCTGGGCTGCTGAAGACTTCACGAACTTCTTTATTTACTCGTTGGCATAACGTGGCTGTATCTTCAAATAAATCATTCCTGAAATATGAAACCTGCACAGACAAGAATTTAACTACACTACAAAATCAAAAGATTACAGTATTACAGCAAACATAGTCAGAGCTTCAAGAACACATTTTGTATGTATATAAATAAAACTGTTGGACATTTAATACAACGAAACAGAAACAATTACACACAAAAAGAGGACTTAAAACAGATTACCTCCTGGCACTGTTTTATATACACATCCACACAGTGAGCATACCCCTGGAAAAAAGATAAATTGTATATTTTAATAAGTGTAAATGAAGAGGAGATTAAATTGTAAAGCAAATATTCTATTTAAAGAATCAGATTCTTAGTGTTTGATTGTCATAGCTTCCAATGAAGAACAAATATCTTCTCATTTTTTATTTTTTAAAAATGCATTGTGAACACTATATCCATATTTTAGCAGCACCTACTAATATGTATCTCTCACACTTCCCATCTCGCTCCCCCTCATTACATACATACACACTTTTTTCTCTTCTCCTAATGCTGCCTGATCCACTGAGCGCTTCTTTCATTCCCTATTTCACAATTTCAACTGCAGGAATTTTGTCTTTTATAAATTTGAAGTAAACCTCAAATAAAAACAAAATGCTGGAGAAATCCGCCAGGTGTGGCAACGTCTGTGGAGAGAGAGAAACCGAGTTAACATTTCAAGTCCAGTACAATTCTTCTTCCCAAAGAAAGGTCATATTAGACTTGAAGCATTGACTCTCTCTCTTTACAGATGCCAGCAGTTCCAGCATCCACAGTTTGTTGCTTTTAAACAGATATCAAAGTCTGACACAAACAGGTAAGTGAGAGGGAATGAAAAGTTTGAAACACGGGTAAGGCTGAATCAGATAAGAGACAGAGGAGACTGAAATTAATATGATAGACACTGAAGTAGTTAGGGAAGTGTAGTAGTCATGATATTTAAGCAAATGGAGTAAATTAAATCAGTAAGAGTCTGAAGAGAGAGTGGCAAGGAAATGAAATTGAGACAAATTAAGAACAGAAACATGAAAACTTGTGACTGAAACAGTTGAGATACATACAGAAATCAAATCTCAAAGTACAGATATTTATAGAAAAAGAAACATAGTTAAAGGGAGGATGAGACAACGATGGCTGACAAAAGTAGTCAGGGACAACATAAAAGCAAAGAAAAGGCACACATTATGGTGAACATTAGTGGCAAGCTTTTAAAAACCAGCACAGGACAACTAAAAAAACAATAAGGGGTAGAAGATGAAATATGAGATAAGCTAGCGAGTAAAATAATAGAAGGTAGTAAGAGTTTTGTCAGAAAACTAAGAGGCAAAAGTAGGCATTGGACTGCTGGAAAATAAGGCTGGATAAGTATTAATGGGGACAAAGGAATGGCATAGGAAACAAAGAGGGATTTTTGCATCAGTTTTTCCACAGTTGAAGACACCAGCAACATACCAGAACTTCAAAAGAGTTAGAGGACAGAGGGGAGGGTAATGGCTATCACTGAGAACAAGGGGCTGGGAAGTTCAAAGGCTTGAAGGTGGACTACACGGCAGATTTTTGAAGGTGATTGTTGAGGCATTATTGATGTTGTTTCAGGAATCACTGAGTCAGGGAAGTTCCAAGGGGCCTGGAAAATGGTTAATGTAACACTCGAGTTTAAGGGGAGGGAGGCAGAAAATAGGAAACTACAGGCCAGTTAGCCTGATCTTGGTGACTGCTAAGACTGTAGAGCCCATGACTAAGGGTGAGATTGCAGAGTACTTATAACAGCAGCGAACCTGCACAGTTACTGCCTTTGCTGTTTGAATTTATGTATCACTGGACATTGGAGTGCATCTGGGAAATTTCCCAACTAATCTTGTAGGAACCTATTTGGGAGAGGTCACAGCACAGAAACAGATAAGTGAATATTTTAAGCGTGGCCTTGCAGTAAGTCTGCAGTAGTGAGTAGAGTGAGTTCTTTCTTGATTGTATGCTATATTGAGATATGTCTCTTGATTAAACTTAAAAATGTCAGCCATAATAATTAATTTAACCTGGAGTAGTGTTTTGTAGAGGAATAAGACTCTGCTATTTTCTGGGTCTGTAGATTGAAAGAAGCAAAAATGGCCTTCAGTCGAGTGATATGCTCTTCTGGTAGGATGTGGGAGCTTAGGAGATTTTAAGTGTTACTGAGGACTATATCTGCAATAAATGCCCTTGGTTGCGAATTCTATCAGATCAAATGGATTGGTTGGAGAGACAGTTAGAGACAATGGGGAATTTACAACAGCAAGGGGACATGATAGATGGCAGTTATGAGGAGGAGGTAAAGTCACAGATATAGTCACATAGATGGGTTAACTCCAGGAAAGGTAAGAAAGGTAGGCAGGTGGTACAGGAGTCTTCTGTGGTTATCCCCATTTCAAACAAGTATGCTGTTTTGGAAAATGTAGGGGGTGATGGATTCTCAGGGGAACGTAGCACGAACAGCCAAGTTTCTGGTATTGAGACTGGCTCTAATGCAACGAGGGATATGTCAGGTCCCAAGAGATTGATTGTGTTAGGGGACTCTCTGGTCCAAGGTACAGACAGACATTTCTGTGGCCAGGCGCAAAAATTCAAAAGGTGTGTTGTTTCCCTGGTGCCGCAATCAAGGATGTCAGAGAGAGTGTGGAATGATCTAAAGGGCGAAGAGGGGCCAGCAGGACATCATTGTACACATTGGAACCAACGACATAGGAAGGGAAAAGGTTGAGATTCTGAAGGGAGAGTACAGAGAGTTAAGGAGGAATTTAAAAAGGAGGTCTTCGAGAGTAATAATAGCTGGATTATTCCCGGTGTGATGAGCCAGTGAGGGCAGGAATAGGAGGGTAGAGCAGATGAATGCATGGTTGAGGAGCTGGTGTATGGGAGAAGGGTCCACAGTTTGGATCACTGGAAGCTCTTTTGGGGTAGAAGTGACCTGTACAAGAAGGACTGATTGCACCTAAATTGGAAGGGGACTAATATACTGGCAGGGAGATTTGCTAGAGCTGCTCAGGAGGATTTAAACTAGTAAGGTGGGGGTGGGACCCGGGGAATAGTGAAGAAAGAGATCAATCTGAGACAATTGAGAACAAAAGCAAGTCAAACAGTCAGGGCAGGCAGGAACAAAGCAGAGAACAAGGTAGGACTGATTAATTAAACTGCATTTATTTCAATGCAAGGGGAAGACAGATGAACTCAGGGCATGGTTAGGAACACGGGACTGGGATATCATAGCAATTACAGAAACGTGGCTCAGGGATAGCCAGAACTGGCAGCTTAATGTTCTACAATAGAAATGCTACAGGAAGGACAGAAAGGGAGGCAAGAGAGGAAGGGGAGCGGCATTTATGATAAGGGATAGCATTACAGCTGAGCTGAGGGAGGATATTCCCAGAAATACATCTAGGGAAGCTATTTGGGTTGAACTGAGAAATAAGAAAGGGATGATCACCTTATTGGGATTGTATTATAGACCCCGGAATAGTCAAACAAATTTGTAAGGAGATCTCAGCTATCTCTAAGAATAATAAGGTAGTTATGGTAGGGGATTTTAACTTTCCAAACATAGACTGGGACTGCCATAGTGTTAAAGGTTTAGATGGAGAGAAATTTGTTAAATGCATTCAAGAAAATTTTCTGATTCAGTATGAGGATGTACCTACGAGAGAAGATGCAAAACTTGACCTACTCTTGGGAAATAAGCAGGGCAGGTGACTGAGGTGTCAGTGGGGGTGCACTTTGGGGCCAGCAACCTTAATTCTCTTAGTTTTAAAATACTGATGGAAAAGGATAGATCAGATCTAAAAGTTGAAGTTCTAAATTGGAGAAAGGACAATTTTGACGGTATTAGGCAAGAACGTTCGAAAGCTGATTGAAGGTAGATGTTCGTAAATAAAGGGAAGGCTAGAAAATGGGAAACCTTCAGAAATTAGATAACAAGAGTCCAAAGACATTATACTCCCGTTCGGGTGAAAGGAAAGGCTGACAGGTATAGGGAATACTGGATGACTAAAGAGATTGAGGGTTTGGTTAAGAAAAAGAAGGAAGCATGTCAGGTATTGACAGAGAAATCAGGAGGGCAAAAAGGGGACATGAGATAGCTTTGGCAAATAGAGTTAAGGAGAATCCAAAGTGTTTTTAGAAATACATTAAGGATGAAAGGGTAAGTAGGGAGAGAATAGGGCCCCTCAAAGATCAGCAAAGCAGCCTTTGCGTAGAGCTGCAGATGGGGGAGATACTAAACGAGTATTTTGCATCAGTACTTACTGTGGAAAAGGATGGAAGATATAGACTGCAGGGAAATAGATCTCGAAAAATGTCCATATTACAGAGGAGGAAATACTGGAAGTCTTGAAACGCAAAAAAGTGGATAAATCCCCAGGACCTGAACAGGTGTACCCTAGAACCGTGGAAAGCTAGGGAAATGATTGCTGCGCCTCTTGCTAAAGTATTTGTATCATCGATAGTCACAGGTGAGGTGTGGAAAGATTGGAGGTTGGCTAACATGGTGCCACTGTATAAGGTGGCAAGAACAAGCCAGGGAACTATCGACCAGTGAGCCTGACGTCAGTGGTGGGCAAGTTATTGGAGGGAATCCTGACGGATAGGATGCACATGTATTTGGAAAGGCAGATTATGGATAGTCAACATGGCTTTGTGCAAGGGAAATCATGTCTCACAAACTTCATTGTTACTTCCTCAAAAAAAAACTCAGGATTGATGAGGGCAGAGCAGAAGATGTGACCTATATGGACTTCAGTGAGGCATTCGACAAGATTCCCCGTGGGAGACTGGTTAGCAAAGTTGGATGTCATGGAATGTAGGGAGAACTAGCCATTTGGATACAGAACTGGCTCAAAGGTGGTGGAGGGCTGTTTTCCAGACTGGAGGCCTGTGACCAGTGGAGTGCCACAAGGATCGGTGCTGGGTCCACTATGTTTCATCATTTATATAAATGATTTGGATTTGAGGATAATAAGTAGTTAATAAGTTTGCAGATTACACCAAAATTGGAGGTGTAGTGGACCTCCAATGCACCTTGAAAGTGTATTGGAGGAGGTTACCACAGATTACAACAGGATCTTGATCAGATGGGCCAATGAGTTGGAACTGGCAGATGGAGTTCAACTTAGATAAATGCTAGATGCAGCATTTTGGGAAAGCAAATCTTAGCAGGACTTGTACACTTAATGGTAAAGTCCTTGGGAGTGTTGCTGAACAAAGAGACCTTGGAGTGGAAGTTCATAGCTCCTTGAAAGTGGAATTGCAGGTAGATAGGATAGTGAAGAAAGCTATTGGTATGCTTTCCTTTATTGGTCAGAGTATTGAGTACAGGAGTTAGGAGATCATGTTGCAGCTGTACAGGACATTGGTTAGGCCACTGTTGGAATATCGTGTGCAATTCTGGTCTCCTTCGTATCGGAAAGATGTTGTGAAATTTGAAAGGGTTCAGAAAAGATTTACAAGGATGTTGCCAGGGTTGGTGGATTTGACCTATAGGGAGAGGTTGAATAGGCTAGAGCTGTTTTCCCTGGAGTGTTGGGAGACTGAGGGGTGACCTTACAGAGGTTTACAAAATTATGAAGGGAGTCCAGAATGAGAGGGCGTAGGTTTAGCATGAGAGGGGAAAGATACAAAAGAGACCTAAGGGGTAGTTCTTTCACACAGAGGGTGGTACGTATATGTAATGAGCTGCCAGAGGAAGTGGTGGAGGCTAGTACAATTGCAACATTTAAAAGACATCTAGATTGGTATATGAACAGGAAGGATTTGGAGGGATAAGGGCCAGGTGCTGGCAGGTGGGACTAGATTGGGTTGGGAAAACTGATCGGCATGGACGAGTTGGACAGAAAAGTCTGTTTCCGTGCTATACATCTGTGACTCTATGACTTAAAATGCTTGGTAAAATAGGGTTAGGTCAGTGCAGCTTCATCAATCTATTAAGATTCTTTGAAGGAGGTAACAAGTTAGACAAACGATCTATTTGGATTAGGTAAAAACAATGACTGCAGATGCTGGAAACCAGATTCTGGATCAGTGGTGCTGGAAGAGCACAGCAGTTCAGGCAGCATCCAAAGTGCAGCGAAATCATGCCAAAGGACTTTTAACAAGACGCCATACAGAAGATAAGAGCCCATTCCATTGGGGCAAGGTACTGGCATGGAAAGAGAAGTTCCTGACTGGCAGAATGGGAATAAAGATGCTCTCTTCGGGATGACAACTGGTCACTGGAGGAGTTTCGGATTGTTCAGTGTTGGGAACACAACTATTTACATTATATATTAACCCACTGGACAAAGGAATGGAGGGCATTGTTGCTAAGTTTGCTGATGACACAAAGACTGGTGGACAGACAGGTAGTGTCAGGAAGTGGGAAGGTGCAGAAGGCTGGAAGCGTGGGCAAAGAAGTGGCAGATGGGATTAAGTGCAAGATTCAGCACTTTAATGGGAAAAATAAAGGCATAGATTAAACAGGGAGACACTTTGGAAATCTGAAGCATAAAGTGACTTGGCAGTTCAAGTTCAGGATTGTCTTAAGATTACCATGCAGGTTCAGTTGGCAGTAAGAAAGGCAAACAATGTTCACACTGATTTCCACAGAGAACAGATATACTAGTGAGGCTCTGGACAGAGCACATTTGGAATAATGAGCAGTTTTGGGCCCCATATTGAAGGATGGATGTGCTGGCTTTGGAAGTGTTACATAGGAAGTTTACAGAATGATCACAGAAGTGAAGGGTTTATCATATGAGGAGCAGTTGAGGATTCTGGATGTGAACTCAGTGGAATACAGAATTGCAGCAAAAAGGCAAAAGGAGGCATCGAAATGAAATCGCTAACTTAGTTACAAGGCACTCAAAAGATTTCCTAATTGCTTTTTCCCATTGATTTTGTTTGCTTCTCCAAGTTCCAAGTATGAAGAGAAAATAATGTTACACACATCAAATCATCTCAAATAACTTTACCTATGTGCATCTTTTAATGCTTTTACCAAGTTTAATTTGGTCTCAAACATTTATGCTTGAGGTCATTACTTTTGCCAGTTGTGACATTGCAAGCTGCATTAAAGAATAAACTGATGCAGTTTGAGCAGTCACAGTTGACGAGATTCCAAGCAATGAAATGAAGGAAAGAGAGAGGAGGAGAGAGAAAAAGAGAATGAGACACCGACACATCACGGATGTGTAATATGCAAAGCCTGATGGATGCTAATTACTGACACAAATAAATCACTTAAGATATTTCAACAAATATAAAGTAGACATGTTGATAAAGTAAAAAGTATCTGTTGAATTTCAACACTGCATAGATTTTTAAGTTTCAACTTTCTGCTCCGCAGAATGAGGGTTCAGTGGACACGGATAAAATGAATACCTTAAAATGAAGTAAAACTGCTGCAACCTCACGCATCCTGGAAATTTCACCTCTTCTCTGTGCATTTGTAAATTCCTGAATCAACTGGCATTCCAAGTCATGATATTTACCTACAGAGATCACAAACCACATTTTACTTTACTTGGTACTCAAGATCTAATAATTATAAAATCATTAAAAGGGGTAGCAAATTCAGACTTTAGACAGATAAAAAATGGCCAAAACATGCAAGTTCCATCAATTGTAACTTGATATTGTATCCATTGCTCCAGATGCGGTCGTCTCTACATTGGGGAGACCGACGCCTCCTAGCACAGCACTTTAGGGAACATCTCTGGGACACCCGCACCAATCAACCACACCGCCCTGTGGCCCAACATTTCAACTCCCGCTCCCACTCTGCCGAGGACATGGAGGTCCTGGGTCTCCTTCACCGCCGCTCCCTCACCACCAGACACCTGGAGGAAAATGCCTCATCTTCTGCCTCGGAACACTTCAACCCTAGGGCATCAATGTGGACTTCAACAGTTTCCTCATTTCCCCTTCCCCCACCTCACCCTAGTTCCAAACTTCCAGCTCAGCATTGTCCCCATGACTTGTCCTACCTGCCTATCTTCTTTTCCACCTATCCACTCCACCCTCCCCCGCCCCCGACCTATCATCTTCATCCCCTCCCCCACTCACCTACTGAACTCTATGCTACTTTCTCCCCCCCACCCTCCTCTAGCTTATCTCACCACGCTTCAGGCTCTCTGCCTTTATTCCTGATGAAGGGCTTTTGCCCGAAACGTCGATTTCACTGCTCCTCAGATGCTGCCTGAACTGCTGTGCGCTTCCAGCACCACTAATCCAGAATCTGGTTTCCAGCATTTGCAGTCATTGTTTTTACCAGAGATTTGCAAACCAATTTGTTTTAAAACAGTTGGACATGTCCCCAATTTGTCATCAATCTATTATTGTACTTTAACATTTCTTAAGACATGCTGGCAGAACAATGGTGAACCATATTTTAGAACATGCCAATTGAGGTTTTCTGTAATAGCAACAAAAAAAGTCAAAATAACTCACTTGCAATTTTTGACTTCACTTCTGCAAACCTAGGGGTGAAAAAAAACATTAGTTTAAGATACATCGCAAAAGCGCAAGTCATATCCTTTACTCTTTATTCAATATCTGGATGTCTGCAGAACACTGAAGAGCTATTTATGATACATGCATGTATAATCTATAAATGACAATAAGATCTACATACTCAAAAATTAAAATTTGGATCCATAACTGATCTCCTTATCTTTAATTCACACATTTAAAACAAAGTCATGATCTCACTAGTGAAGCATTTGATTTTCAATGTATCATTGCACTGAACCCAGAAGCGTTTTATTTGAAACAGGAAAGAAAAAAAGAGCACTTCATTGCGGTGTATGGTTACTTTGTTAACATGGCTTATTTCTTAAATCCTCTTCAATTAGGATCAAAATATTTTCATAAGTAAATCACTTATAAATTTCAAACTACACTTTCAAGTTTTCAAACAAGCTTCTACCATGAATTACTGGCTCACCTGTCAAAGGGCAGTTCTTGAGCAATAAGGTGCAACTTCTGAATGATATCAGCTGCTTCTTTAATCTGAAGGAAAAATGTGACATTCAACTATGAAGTTGAAGATACTTTTGATTTATTGAAGGAGAGAGAGAAGAAAAAGATTAAATTAAACTAGCATGTCGAATTTAATGATCTGCTAGTTTGCACTTCCAAAGTTAGCAAAGAATATAATTTTTGATTGGTCAAACCAAAGTATAATTGAGACATTAAAAATAAAACGAAAGCTTGGAAACTAAAACAAACAAATAAACGGCACAGAGATTATGCTAGTTATTCATGTTCTTGTTTTACCAACCTAACTGGCCAGCATATCATTCACAAGTTACTCTTAATTTCTGAACAGGAAAAAAAGCACATCAGCATTTTAACTTGTAATTTTGCCACAAAGTATTGATTTTTCAATGTAAGAATTAAGAGTAATGTGCAATACTGGTTGCAGTTAGCTTCCTTCAAAACACTACACATTTTTATAAATCAGCTTCCTTGTAGCCATAAACTTTGAATAAATGAAAACAATGAATATTGCAGAGAAGGATTAAGCAAAATATAATCCAGTTAGTGATGTTGACAGGGGAATAAATTAATCACCATATTATAGCACTGACTACACTTTCCCCGAGTACTTTTTTGGCTAATGAAAATCAAGAGAAAGGCACAAGAGAAATGCAAGTCTTTCATTCTATAATACGACGAGTGCAGAACTCCTAATAGGACTACGTTAGAGCAAGTTTTATGGGAAGATAGAACTATTTAAAGTTGCAACAACTATATAACCTCATTACACTTTATTCTCACTATTATTTGCTGCAGGTTAGACTGCAGGGTGCTAAAATCTGTGAAAAATGTACCACATTTTTATTCTAGTTCATATTACCACTAAACAATACTAGAATTGTATTCAGATACTAATTAATCACCCATGACATTGTACTGAGAGAAAAGACAAGTGTGCAGTATTCAGCTCAAGGTAGGTAGTTAACTTGATCATCATACTGCAGGGACAGGAGGAGCATGAGGTTAAGGAAAATGGTATGAGGTTGGGATAGAAGACAGACAGAGTCACAAAATGATGCAACCCAAGAATGGCAGAAGTGGGACATTGGACCATAGTCCCTTCCGTTAGGGGTGAGGGGAATAGGAGGAAAAGCGAAAGTAGTGGAGTGTGGAAATGTTTGGAGGAAAAGGAGAAAAAGGGTCACGTGGTATTGGAGCAGAGTCTATTTCCTTGTCAATGGGAGGAATGTTGGATGTCTACAACTGGTGAGTCTACAACTGTTGCAGGCAATGTGTTTCACACTCTGAATAAAGAAACTACCTCTGACATCTGTCCTATATATATCATCCCTCAATTTAAAGCTACGCCCTCTATTGATCACCATCTTGGGAAAAAGGATCTCAATATCCACCCAATCTAACCCTCTAATTACCTTATATGTCTCAATTATGTCACCTCTCAACCTTCTCCTCTCTAACAAAAAAGCCTCAAGTCCATCAGCCTTTCCTCATAAGACCTTCCCTCCATACCATGCAACATCCTAATAATTCTCCTCTGAACCCTTTCCAAAGCTTCCAGTTCCTTCCAATAATGTGGTTACCAGAACTACATATAATACTCCAAGTACAGCCGCATCAGAGTTTTATACAGCTGCTGCATGACTTCATGCTTCCCAAATTTGATCCCTCTCATAATAAAAGCTACCACACCGTATGCCTTAACAGTCCTATCAAATAGTAGCAGCAAAATGCCTGGACATTAGAAAGGAGAGTGTTTATGGGAGCAAAAGTCAGAATGGAGAAGACAATGGGAAGAAAGTGGATGCAGCTCAAATGTGTGGGTGAACATTCTTCATTGAAAAGAGGGTGGACAATTATTTCCGCTCTTTAATGTTTATAGGTGGGAGAGAAATGGTTAGCACTCTTAGATCTGTAGTGCTGAAAATGTGTAGCTAAAGCTCAGCAGATCAGGCAGCATCCAAGGAACAGGAAATTCGACGTTTCGGGCAAAAGCCCTTCTCTTAGATCTGTAGTGACAAGGGTTTCACTCCATCTTAGTTCGGAAATGAGGAAATATTTCCCTGTATTGTGGGTATAGGCAGGAATGGTCTACTCTTATTGAGCTTCAGCTGTTTCAGGCAGGGATGGAGCTTTCACATTTGAAGAAATTGGAAAGTTAACAACTGAATTTTGAGAGTGGAATGAAGAATGAATGCATGGATTACTGTGGCAGGGAGGGGACAGATCTTAAACAGTATGCATTGAGTTGAACTTTATGCTGTCCGGCAAATGGTATTGAGGTACAAGTCTGCTTGCCATTTCTCCTGATTTTTTTTTAAATGGCATGTTCTTCTTTGTTATGAAGCAGAGTCAGTGCTTTAGTGATTTCTAATTATTAATCTTCCAGCAGTTATTTCCATTCTACTGCCAAGTGCTTCCTTAGTGAATGGCAGAGAATGGTTCTTGTCATTTCAGTTACGATGTCAATTGTTAAAATAAGTTGTATGTTTTAACAGCCATTGGAGGGATTACAGTGAATGAGGAGGCATACTTCAAACTCCAAGATATGCATTCTTAAACTTTATGCTAATAGCAACAAGGGAATGGACATGTTAGGTGTTTTTCCTATCATACTAATTTAACCACAGTATTTATATGTCCAGACATACATAGAATTACTTTATTGTTAGCAGCTGTAACTGACTAAAGAGCTTTAAAATTCAACTATTGAACTGAATTCTAGATTTTCCTTCTAAAATTAAAAAAAACTTCTTGGAGCTAATTTATTCCTCACTTATGCAGCTGATACATTTTTATTAAAATTCTTTAGCCACACAATAGAATTCAATTAAAGAATAATGAAACAATGGGGGGAACCTTGCTTCTTTATCCATGTGAATATGAATAAGCCATGAGCCAAAGGTCTTAGCTTAATTAGTAAAATTGGAAAATAAAATTAAAAAAAACACTAACAAATGCTTTATCAGCACTCTGCAGGTTACCACTTTTAATTCACATTTCTGAATAATGAAACGGCCAGACTCTTTGAAAAGTTGAGGCTTGTGGTTTGAAGTCTTACCGGGTAAGTCATAGTAGCAGTTTGTAATTAGATAGAAACACTGCTTTGAACCATTTTTATCCTGCTGACAGCGCTTACCTTTTCTGGATTTGTGAAAACATCTGACTTCAGTTCTCCATCCAGAAACTCATTAAAGTATTTCATCAGTTTCTGTGCCTCTACAGCCCGTTGCCTTGGTGTATTTACTCCTTCCAATTGGTCTCCAAGGTGACAAACTTTTGTTGCTACATAACTGATATGTTCATCCAACTCTTGGAAATGCTGGAAAGCAATCTATGGACATGAAAATGAAGCATCAAAATTAGGGTTATTCATGCATGAAGGCATTATTCAAATACTTCATGTTGAAAGACACTAATAATTAATATTTAGGATACATTGGTCCTGAAGAATTAAACAGCACACTAACTTTACTCCATTTTTCATCTTTCTAAAAGTAAACCCAGGAAGCATATTATCCTCTGACTTGTGGTTTTGGGCTGCAGACTTCACTAGAGTTTCAGTTGGTGCTCAATTGGTCAAAACTTCAAAAGGATAAAAATCAGTCTCCATTCTAACTTTTACCACCATACTGATGCCCAAAGGTTGAGCTCAAACTTAATTTCAAATTGCTCATATATGCCTGCAAATCCCAACATAGCACAACACTATTTATCTCTAATGCTGCATGCTTCACAATTTGCACCATACACTATCTGTAGTATCTCACACCCTATCCCATCCCATACTTCCACTGAAACAATCCTCAGTAGTTGCTAAGCCTGATCTTGGTTCAGTTGGTCACACTCTCAACCAAGCTATGAATCTTTGTTCTTCACTGGTATTTCAACGCTAAACCTAGACTGTGGTTATCTTTCACAGAGTGCTACATTATGAGAAGTACATATGAGAGGCATAATCAAGTTCTAATTTTTCTGATCAGGTGAGTTTCATGACCCTGCCCTGTTACTTAAAGAGAATTGAGATTCCCCCTTACCTGCATATCATCATCACCAAAAATAGATCAGTAAATAATCTATTTAATTAGTCGTTTGTGAAATGTGAGAAAAGTGGTTGGATTCCTTTTTCATGCAATAACACTTTAAAAAGTGATTCATTGAATCACATCTCCTCTAAACCTTCTGTCCTTTACCTACACAAAATGCAAGTTAACACTGAATGAGAAATGCAAGTTTATAAAACTAAAGATAACATTTTTTTGGTATGTTGTTCAAGCTACTGAAATTACTCGATCTACTGAAGAGGAGAAACTTAGTAAAATCATAGAACTTCAAAGATTCCTTAGGACATGAACTTATGTGCAAAAGTTTCGCCCAAATTTGGCAGAGATTACAGAAACGGAGATAGTTTTTTTCAACAAATGTTGCTGGAATGTCAAGAAAAATAGCTTTTGACAAAATCAAACAATTAGCAACCTTTTTAGAAACCTTAGCACATTGCGATCCATGTCTAGTGCCTACATCTTCAACAAGATTGAGAGCAATAGTATTTCAAGTAATGAAAGGAGTAAATGTGAATCAGTTTACTATGCTCAAAATTTCTATCAGGCAGAACAGGGTTAGGTTACAATTGAGAAAGAAGGTTTAGCAGTACCACGGGCATGAATGTTTCAGGTAATGGGGTGGGCTCACAGTTCAACATTGAAACTGACTAGAAACTTGGTCACTGAGTCAAAAGCAATTGCCAAGATGCAGCCCAGAAATCAGTAGTTCAGATAAATGCTTAACTACAAGATGTGTATGGAAAGTATCAAAACAACAGCAGAATCACTTTCAAGGTTACCATTGAGTGGAACACAACATGATGATATAGACTTCATTGAGAAAAAAACTAAACACTTACTAGCCACTGAAAGAAAATTGCAACAGATACACAACGTTCACCGTCCTGAATTGGAAATATATCACAGCTCCTTCAGTGTTATGTCAAAATGCTGCTGGGAAGGGAGTTTCAGAAATGTGGCTCTGCCTACAGCACATTACTACAGCAGTTCAATGCTTCAGCTCATCATCTTCTGAAGGGCAATAAGTGCTGGTGCAGCCAGCAATATCTATATCCCATATATTAATTTTAAAAAAAAGAAGAAAAACACTGTTTGGACAGATGGCTAGGCTGCGTATCTAACAATCCAATACTAAGTCATTACTTTTAACAATTCAGACATCTGCCATTAATGATTTGCTCGTCTTTAATAAAAGATTAGTAACACCCAGGGTTCTTGGACTTGAAATTCTTCAAAAACGTTGTGATTCCCTCATGTGATGACAAAGTGTCACATGAGGATGCAACAGCAGTTTGGCAGCCAGACATCACTCACTATATACAGGAAGTAACTGATAATTGGATTCCACGTGCTGCTAACAGCCAAGAGGAAAAAAAGAAACATTACCTTCACCTTTTCCATTCAAGGTACAGAAGGACCTAAGAAACGTTTTACATGAATTCAAAGGGAAGATCTTCAATACTAGCAAGTTTTGGGAAGATTTGTAGCTCAGGTTGAGGTTCTGGATGTAGGTTTGCTCGCTGAGCTGGAAGGTTCATTTTCAGACATTTTGTCATCATACCAGGTAACATCTTCAGTGAGCCTCCGGACAAAGCACTGCTGATGATTCCTGCTTTCTATTTATATGTTTGATGCTGTCATTTCCTGTGGTGATGTCATTTCCTGCGGCTGAGCAAGGAGTGTAATCAATACAAGCATCACCAAAGGAATCAAAGGTTTGAAACCATGCTCCGAGTTACCAATCCTCATTAATAAGGATGAGTTATCACCTTCAGAGTTATTGATGAACGGGAAATTAAATACAACTGCCATCTGTGAATCACATGATTAAGCAGAGAAAGCTGGAAGGCAGGACAACTGTCACTTAATGTGAAGCAACGAGATATACAAAACACAAGAGCTCTTGCAGAAGATTCCATGGGGTTCAATCATGCTCAATGGAGACTAGCCCCTAAAATAAAATCATACTGAGATTTCTCAGACAGCAAACCAGAAAGTAAAATGTGTTAATATTCTTTTTGTTAAATTTGATAAATATGTATCTGTTTCATAATTACAATAAGCTGAAATAGTAAACTCTTGCAAATATGTAAAAAGGAACCCATCTTAAAATATCAAACTTTTTTTCACTTGATAGGCAATTTGGTTTCAAATTTACTGGTGTGAAAACAAAACTGAACAGCCCTTCATTGCTCAGCAGGAATTTCCAATGCCATTATCTCCTCAATAAACATCAACCTGCTTCCCAGTTTAAATTTCTGATACTTTAGTTGCATTGCAATTCATATTCGGTGTTTAAAAATCCCAATTATTTCCCAGATAACAAATATTCAACTTTCCAACCCTTTTCTCTCCTTGTATTGTTTTCCATCACTGCTCACAAAAACACTGAACATTCGAATATTAGAAACGCTCAGCAGATCAGGAAGCATCAGTGAGGTTATGTTTCAGTTGTCGACCATTCACTAAAACTGGCACTTTACATGTCCCTCTCTACTGAAAACAAAAAATTGGCAAGAGAAAATTTTTGATCTCTAAGAACCTAAGGACATGGGGAGCAAACAAGAAAGTGGAAGCGAGGCGGATCAGTCACAATTACAATGAATGGAGGAGTATGCTTGATAGCCACATGACTTACTCCTGCTCCTATATCTAACATAGTTAACTAGAGTGAAATAGTTGGAGAACTCTGATAAACTTGATTTCTTATCTGCTTCAGCATAAAGTTAGATGGAGATGCAGCACTAAAACAAGTCATTTGGCCAAACTTCACTATGATGGCATTATTATAATAGCCATATTTAAGAGGCATCTTGACAGATACATGAATAGGCAAAGAATATAGAGGGATACGGACCACATGGAGGCAAAAGGTTTTTTAGTTTGGAAACACCTCATGGTGTCAGTGCATGTTTGGTAGGCTGAAGGACCTGTTAGAGTCCTATGCTGTTCTTCGTACAAGCCTTTTCTCACACTTCTTCATGTAATTCTATCAACAATATGTTCTACGTCTTTCCTTCCAAAAATTACACATTTCAATTATAAAACACATGAAAAGTATATCCAAATGTAAGAAAGCACAAATGCACAAAAAGAAAAAAATAAGTGTCAAGACACATACATTATTTTTACTGTCACCTGCATTTTGGAAACCTCAATATCAATCTAATTTAACAGCTTTCTGAAAATCTGTACAGAAAAAGGATCTTGAATGTGATGCAGAAAGCATTTGATATTAATTGCATGTTAAACAGCAGGCATCTGAAATCTTTGGTATGAACTATCAAAAATCCATGCTTTCTATTTTTAAATTAAACTTATGTTCCATTGCAAAACTCTCCAGATATGGCAAAGATTATAATGTAATGCATTATGGTTTACATTTTTAAAAGTGTGAGGAAATGAGACCATAAAATTGAATGTTCAATCTGCTTAGGGTTTCTGTATGGTCTGCCCTTTCCATGAATATTTTTTCACACTAGAGAGCATGCTTACTGGTTAACTGATTCTGGTTGGTTTAGTCAATTGAACTGAATAAGTTACTAAATTACAATTACAAGTACACCACTAGATTTAATCCTGTAGCTGCACCTAATCTCGAAAGCAGGCCTGTCCATTCTCGACAATATCGATTCTTTTATGATTGGTGCTTAAACAACACAAATGAAAAATCTTTAAAGATCATAACCTTTACAAAATTACTTTTGAGTTTGGGCACAATAGAAATTCATTGAAGTGTGTGGATACCAGAGGTAATTGGGAATTCAAATATATAATTATGTGAAACCACAGAGAAAACGTTATCAAAAAGTGATATTTTGCTCATTGGGGAACTGAGCTAAAAGGCAAGAATTTGTACAAGGTCACAGTTAGCATTTTATGTACAATTTTGACAGTGACTTCTATTCCCCAGTAGGATATGAGCACTGCCAGCTGGCCAGCATGTATTGTCCATCCTAGCTGCCCTTCTGGTGGTGATAGTGGCAATGGGGTGGTAAACCGTCTTTTGCACTGTTGCAGTGCATGTGCTGTAGGCCAACCACAGTGCCCTTAGGGAGGGAATTCCAGAATTTCACCTAGCAACATTGAAGGAACAGCGCTATATTTTCAAGTCAGGATGGTGAGTCACTTGGTGATGACTCCCATACATCTTCTACCCTTGTCCTTTTAGATAGTCATGGGTTTGTAAGGTTCTGTCAGAGGATCTTTGGTGAATTTCTGCAGCACATCTGGTACATAATACAATCTGCTGCCACTGAGCACTGGTGGTGGAGAGTGGATGCTTGTGGATGTAATGTCAATCAAATAAATTACTGTGTTCTGGATTATGTCAAAATTCGACTGTTGTTGAAGCTGCACATGCCCAGGCAAGGGGGAGCATTCTATCACACCCCTTAAATATGATGATCAGGTTTTGAGCAGTCATAAAGTGAGCTTCTCACCGCAGTATTCCTAGCCTCTGACATGATCTTGTAGACACTCTCGTATGTGGCAAGTCCAGTTGAGTGTCTATTCAATGGTAACCCCAAATGATGTTGATAGTCACGGAATTAGTGATTATTACCACTGAAAGCCAAAAGGTCATCCATTAGATTGCCTCTTCTTGGAACTAGTTATTTGGTGTTTGGGTGGCGTGAATGTGACTTGCCACTTCTCAGCCCAACCCTGAATATTGTCCAGAACTTGCTGTACTTGAACATGGACTGTTCCAGTATCTCTAGAGTTCTGAACGGTGCTGAACTTTATGCAATCATTGGCACATATCTCCACTTCTGACCTTAGGATGGAGGGAAGGTCATTGATGAAGCAGCTAAAGACAGGTGGGCGAAGCACACTATCATGAAGAACTCCTGCAAAGATATCTGGCAGCAGAGATTACTGGCCTCCAACATGTGTCATCTTCCCATGTGCTAGGTATGACTCCAAACATTGGAGAGTTTGCCCTGATTCCTATTGATTCCAATTTTGATAGGGCTCCTTGATGCCGCACCCTGTTGAATATAGCCTTCATGTCAAGGTCTAACACACTCAGCTCATCTCTGGAATTCAGCTGTTTTGTCCACATGGAAATAAGGCTATAATGAGGTCAGGAGCTGAATGGTCCTGGCAGAACTCAAACTGGGCATTACAGAGTGAGTTATTATTAAGCAGGTGCTACTTGACAGCATCTTCCACCACTTCACTGATGTCTCAGAGTAGATTGATGGAGCAGTGATTGGCCTGGTTAGTTTTGTCCTGCTTTGTGTTTACAGGACATACTTGGGGCAATTTTGCATATTGTCAGACAGATGCAAATATTTTGAGTGGCATGTTCTACAGCGTTCCAAATGCGGGAATGTTGCCAGGGCCCATAGCCTTTGCAGTATCACTGCTTTCAACTGTTTCTTGATATCAAGTGGAGTGAGATAAATTGAAGACGACTGGTTTCTGTAATGCTGGGGATGACTGGAGGAATCTGAATGGATCATCCACTTGGCCCCTCTAGGTGAATGTTGCTGCAAATTCTTCAGCCTTACCTTTTGCATGCTGCTCCATCTTTGAAAATGAGGATACTTACGTTGCCTCATATCCAGATGAGTTGTTCAACTGTCCACCACCATTCATGACTGGATGTGGTAGGACTGCAGAGTTTAGATCTATCACTTGCTGCTTATGCTGTTTGGCATGTTTTGAGGCTGCACCAGGTTGACACCTCATTTTTATTATGTAGGTGCTGCATCTGGCATACCCTCCTGCACTCTCCATTGAACCATGGTTGATCCCCTGGCTTGGTGGCAATGGTTCAGTGTGGGATACTCCAGGCCATGAGATTTCAGATTGTACTGGAGCATAATTCCACTGCTGCTGATGGCCCACAGTGTCTCAGGATGTTTAGAGCTGTTCGGTTGTTCAAAGTCTGTCCCATTTAGCATGGTAATAATGCCACACAACATGTTGGAGGGCATTCTCAATGTGAAATCAAGACATTGTCTCCATAAGGGCTGTGTGGTGGTCTCTCTTACCAATATTGTCATGGACAGATGCACCTGCAGCCGGCAGACTAGTAATGATGAAGTCAAGTATGTTTTTCTGCTCTTGTTGGTTCCCTCACCACCTCCCACACAACCTGTCTTGCAGTTACCACCCAACCAACTCAATAAGTAGTACTGATGCTGACGCTATCTTGGTGGTGGACAGTGAAATCCCCCGGAGAGTATATTTTGCACTCTTGCCACTCTCAGTATTTCCTCTAAACGTTGTTCAAGATGGAGCAAAACTGGTTCATTAGCTGAGGGGGGACGGTATGTGGTAATCAGCAAGAGGTTTTCTTGCCTATGTTTAATCTAAAGCCATGAGGCTTCATAGGACCCAGAGTCAATGTTGAGGATTCCCAGGACAACTCCCTCCCAACAGTATACTGTGTCACCACGCTGCTAGGTTATTCTGGCAGCAGGACAGGACAAATCTTGGGATATCGTATGTAAGATATATCAGGCTGTTGCTTGACTAGTCTGTGAGACAGCTCTCCCAAGTTTAGCACTAATCCCTATATGTTAATAAGGAAGACCGTGCATAGTTGATAGGTCTGTTTTTATCATTGCCTTTCCTGGTGCCAGGTAATACATCCAATTTTATTTCTTTGTTGAGACTTTGTAGCGACTGATAAAACTGAGTGGCTTGCTAGGCCATTTCAGAGGGCAGCTGAGAGTCAACCACATGGCTGTGGGTTTGGAGTCACATGTAGGCCAGGCCGGACAAGGATGGCAGGTTTCCTTCCCTAAAGGACATTAATCAGCCAGATTGAGTTTTCCTACAGTAAACAATGGTTTAATGGTCATCAGTAGATTCTTAATTCCAGATGTTCTTAATGAATTCAAATTCCACTACCTGCCATGGTAGGATTCAAACCCAGGTCCCCAGAACTTTAGCTGAGTTCCTGGATTAATAGTCAAGCAATAATACCACAAGGCCATCACCTTCCCTCAGGACAGGCCACACAATTAAGAGTACAGGTTCACCAGAATGGTTTCAGGAAATTTGCCACGAGAAGAGAAGATACAAGAACAACTCCACTGGTGTAAAGAAGTTTAGAAGTTTAAGGCAGTTTTTCTTAAAACTTTTTCATAAAGTCGTCAGGCAAAAATGATTTCCTCTGGTTGATGAGTCAGTAGGAAGGAATCAATTAAAAATGTCATTAAAATATTGAGGAGAGATTACCACAAATTTATGAGCATAGAGTTACTGGAGCATGAGTTGCTTTGCAGCAGGGAGTAGTTGAAGCAGAGGCTATTCAATTCATTAAAGGGAAAGATCGAGAGAACAGGCATATCATTTGGACAGCTCAACAAAGTGCCCGTACAGACATGATGGGTTCAAACTTCCTGCTACAAAGATGAAGACTGAATAAACTATGAACACCAAACTCAAATTTGTAGATCTTTCACCTGTATAAAAGCCAATGTCACAACTCTGTCAATTCGCTCCTTGTAAAGCGTGTTGAACTTCAACTTATTTGCTCATTTTCAAAAAACTCTTGCTTTTACATCATTCTAAAACCACAAAATTCTGCAGTTAGCTATAATAATAATTGGTATATCCATATAATAATCTAAGGACTGGGTCTTTTTATTTTTACGTTTTTAAAGACTGTGGACTGAAATGAGAAAACACTTTCAAAACCAAAAAAAACCAGTCTTTGAAAGAATAGCTGCACTTTTGAAAGCACAAAACCAAACAGCCACGGCAGACATTGTAAACAAGTGTTTGAACAAGCAGGAATTGAAATTCAGACTGCAGACGATCACTCCAAGGATATGTACTGATGCAGCTCTTGTAGGCAACAAGATTGACCTAGAGACCTTTGCTTTTCAAAAATTTTGAGATTATTTCCCAGGTGGTTGGGCTACTTTGAGATGGAAACAGACAGTGAGAGAGAGGGTGAGAGAAAGAAATGTGCAGATCTTCTCCCAACCCAGAAGCTACCTGGTGTCTGCATTCAAAACTCAAATTCAAACAAGAAAGAAAACATTACCTTTCCAGTGACATTTCCTATAAACTGTGATTTTGAAATGATAAATCAGATATTTTTTCCCCCAAGTGAATCAGTTACTTCTTACAAAATGATAGCAAAGAGAAAGATCTGAAACAAGCAGTCTGGACAAATGCATAACAACCATCCCAACATTAAAACTGGGAAGCAAAGACCACACCTCTAACTCTCCATGCTTTCTATCACCACAATTAATCTATTTGGTGAGAGATAGGCTCATAATGCTGTCACACAGAATGATTAGTCGCAAATCCTTCCAGCACATGGAGGAAATAAGGAGGGAGTGATATTCCTGGTCAGCCATATGATGGCAAGATAGTTAGTCTCCAGCAACATTATCTAAAGCTTCGGATTAAGACATCATGTAACCAAGTACATATTATTGACACAATCACTCACAGTGATCCAGAATACACTACCACAATGTGGCTTCAGAGTAGGCAGATCAACAATAGACATCTCACCTTTAAGTCAGCTTCAAGATTGCGAAGAACACCAAATTACTACTCTAGGTTACTTTTGTCGATCTCTTAGAAGCATATAGAATCAGAGATGTACGGCATGGAAACAGTCCAACCCGTCCATGCCGACCAGATATCCTAACCCAATCTAGTCCCACCTGCCAGCACCCGGCCCATATCCATCCAAACGCCTCTTAAAATGTTGCAATTGTACCAGACTCCATTTCCTCCAGCAGTTCATTCCATACACGTACCACCCTCCGAAAAAGTTGCCCCTTAGGTCTCTTTTAGATCTTTCCCCTCTCACCCTAAATCTATGCCCTCTAGCTCTGGACTCCCCAACCCCATTTACTCTATCCATGCCCCTCATAATTTTGTAACTCCTCAGGTCATTCCTCAGCCTCCAACGCTCCAGAGAAAGCAGCCCCAGCCTGTTCAGCCTCTCCCAATAGCTCAAATCCTCCAACATCCTTGTTAATCTTTTCTGAACCCTTTCATGTTTCACAACATCTTTCCAATAGGAAGGAGACCAGAATTGCATGCAATATTGCAACAGAGACCTAACCAATGTCCTGTACAGCCGCAACATGATCTCCCAACTCCTGTATTCAATACTCTGACCAATAAAGGAAAGCATACCAAATGCCTTCTTCACTATCCAAACTACCTGCAACTCCAAGGAGCTATGAACCTGCACCCCAAGGCCTCTTTGTTCAGCAACACTCCCTAGGACCTTACTAAATCCTGCTAAGGTTTGCTTTCCCAAAACGCAGCACCTCGCATTTTTCTGAATTAAACTCCATCTGCCACTTCTCAGCCTATTGGCCCATCTGATCAAGATCCTGCTGCGATCTGAGGTAACCTCCTTCGCTCTCCACTATACCTCCAATTTGTGTCATCTGCAAACTTACTAACTGTATCTCTTGTGCTCGCATCCAAATCATTTATGTAAATGACAAAAGGTAGAGGACCCAGCACCGATCCTTGTGGCACTCCACTGGTCACAAGCCTCCAATCTGAAAAACAACCTTCCACTACCACCCTCTGTCTTCTACCTTTGAGCCAGTTCTGTATCCAAATGGCTAGTTCTACCTGTAATCCACGAGATCTAACCTTGCTAATCAGATTCCCATGGGGAACCTTGTCGAACGCCTTACTGAAGTCCAAATAGATCATATCTACTGCTCTGTCCTCATCAATCCTCTTTGTTACTTCCTCAAAAAACTCAATCAAGTTTGTGAGACATGATTTCCCACGCACAAAGTCATGTTGACTATCCCTAACCAGTCTTTGCCTTCCCAAATACAAGTACATCCTGCCTCTCAGGATTCCCTCCAACAACTTGCCCACCACCGAGGTCAAGCTCACCGGTCTATAGTTCCCTGGCTTGTTCTTACCACCCTTTTTAAACAGTGGCACCAGTCTTCCGGCACGTCACTTGTGACTATCAATGATACAAATATCTCAACAATGGGCCCAGTAATCATTTCTCTAGCTTCCTCTGTTCTTCTAAACTATTATTTTCCCTGCCAACATGAAAGGCATGTACTTCCAGACATGATTGGATGGGAAATTCCTCAGCTTATCAAGAGTGAAAATCAAGACAAAGGCATAGCATGCCCTCACCAGACAATTGCTAATATGTTGATGTCAGTTACAAGCAGCAATTCACCAGCAGTTTCACATATGTATTCAGAAGTTTCAAACTAGATGCAAGTTCAGCAAAAAATTTGTCAGAGATCATCACATCACTGGCGAGGAACAATTTCTGTGGTACCTGTGGCAGAATTCATCTTCGTAGAATTGACTTGTTCAACCATCAGAAATAGTGCAGATGACATTATTTGATCTCAAATGAGGTTACAACCCCAATATCGTCCTGTCATGTCAAATGACATTATTTGAACAATAAGTTAGAGGGGAGTCACTTACCATCTGGATTTTAATATTGTTCAGTTTAACCCCAGTAATGAAAATATAAACTTATCTTCCACTTCTAACTGATTATTGCTTATCGCTGGCACTGTACCTTAATAGCTTTTCCTCGGCAGTTAATATATAACCATCTCCCTGTGACAATCAATGACATTACTATCACTGAAACCCCACACTGAATAACCTAGGGGTTACCACTGACAGAACTGGAAAAGCCTTATAAATATGGTGACTGGGAATTAATGGGCAAATAACTCAGCTCAATTCCCCAATGTCTGTCAAAATCAAGTATGGTGAAACACCCTCCATCTGCCTGGATGTGTGCAGTTCCAACAATAAACCAAAACCTCAAAACCATCCAGGCCAAAGCCATTTACTCAATTAGCACACCATTCACACACTTCAAAATTCACACCCTCCAACACCAACAGATAGTGACAACAGTTTGTACTGTTACAAAGCTGGTCCCTTTTTTCTAAAAGCTGTTCCTTTTCTCAAGGATACTGTGTCCTTGATTATGTTTTCAGAGATCAAAAAACTCTCCCAGCTCCAAGGTGGCTAGCTTGGTACAGAGACTAAAGAGTATTGAGGAGCCTTTCTATTTATATATAAACAAATCAGACTTCAGGCCAAAGTGGTCATGTTTTAGAAGAGACCTATATAAAGAAAGGGGAGTGGTCAGCTCTCCAGCTGAGCAGTTTACTACTTAGGTGTTCAGCTGTATGGAATCAGATTCTCTCTCTCTCTCTCCTTTGGGTTTGGGTCCTTTGAGTTGTGGCATGTCCTCGTTCCGTTGTCTTTCCCTTAGGCATCTGTTGATGAAATTGCACGGGTATCCGTTTTGGCGAATACATTGTACAGGTGTTCTTCTTCCTCTTTTTGCAGTTCTGGTGTACTGCAGTGTGTTGTGGCCCTTTTGAATAGTGTCTTGATGCAACTTCTTTTCTGTGTGTTGGGGTGGTTGCTTTCATAGTTCAGGACTTGGTCTGTGTGTGGCTTTCCTGTATACCTTTGTGGTGAATTCTCCGTTAGGTGTTCTCTGTACCATCACGTCTAGGAATGGGAGTTGGTTGTCCTTTTCTTCCTCTCTCGTGAATCGGATTCCTGTGAGTGTGGCGTTGATGATCCGGTGTGTGCTCTCTATTTGTACTTTTAATGTGTATATTCAGTTTGGTAGACTGAGTTCTGTAGGGGTTCTTTATTCTGTTCTTTGTGTTTCATTGTATAATTTTGTGAATAAACTTTTGTCTGTTTTAAAACCTGGTAGTCAACCTAGCTAATTTACTCCAGATAATGTTCACTGTACACTTTGCTGCCGAATTTCCTATTCCTTGGATGCTGCCGAATTTCCTATCCCTTGGATGCTGCCGAATTTCCTATCCCTTGGGTGCTGCCGAATTTCCTATCCCTTGGGTGCTGCCTAACCTGCTGTGCTTTAACCAGCAACACATTTTCAGCTGTGATCTCCAGCATCCGCAGACCTCATTTTTTATCGAAACAAAGTGCAAAGTTATGGTCTGGGCAGCCTACTTGAAAATGGTTTGAGTGGTCTGGCCTAGTCCATAACAGTACTATCTACAAGATACACCAAGCCTCCTTCAAAAGCACTTTCCTTACCCATGACTCTACCTAGAAGGACATGGGCAGCATGGGAACACAACCAACTGCAAGTTCCCTTCCAAACCACACATCATCCTGAATTGGAACTCTCTTGTGCCATTTCTTTATTGTCGTTGGGTCAGAGTCCTGGAGCACCCTTTTTAACAGCACAATGGATGTCGTTAGACCACGTGGACTGCAGTAGTTCAAGTAGGCAGCTCTCTATCACCTTCCTCAGGACAATAAATACTAGCCTGGCTAGCAATGCCAGCATCCAGTGTAAGAAATCAAGGAACACTTTAACCATTTACAAGAATCATCCAAGCTATTGAATAGTTTGCTGATTATTGCACCCTACATTTTTATTACTTTGACAGCAATGGCATCAGATATTAGTCATGATATAGAGTGTCAGTGTTGGACTGGGGTGGACAAAGTTAAAAATCACAACACCTGGTTATAGTCTAACAGGTTTATTTGGAAGCACTATTTCAGGTGATAGGAGCAGTGATCTGCAAGCTAGTATTCCAAATAAACCTGGTTGGGCTATAATCTGGCGTTGTATGATTTTTAACTTTAAATCAGAAACTAGGTATACTGTTTGGATTGATGGGTGTGATGTTGAAACTGTAGGCAGAAATGCATTATGGCAATCACTTTCTCTATGACAGACCACTAGATTTAAGTCTTATAAATCATGACTATAACAAATGAAGGTGTTACATTAAAGACCATATTGCTTACAATTACTGTGCTACACGAGTTCAATAAGCAAAAATAAATTTAAAACTGAAAACAAAGAATTGCAATTGCACAGTTCGTGCCAATGCTTGCTATATTCAACAAATAATCAGCTTTATTTATTCTACTTCAGGTACACATGCAGTGATTTTTTTTAATGAAAAGTATAAATTTAAAAATTAAATCACTTTCAGTCTGGTTGGTGTATACTTTAAAGTACAGCATTTTCAATCTGAAAATTCCCATGATACTCCACTAACCTGGTTGCTTTTCTGTAATTCTTGAACCTTCCTGGCAAACTCCTTGGCTTCCTTCTGGCATTGTTGCTCCAATTTTTCCACTCTCCTTTGAATGCGCTCATCCAACATCTTCAGTTCCTCAATGTGATTCACAAATTCTTCCAAAAGCCTATTGCATAAAAGTACATTCACCTAATGTTAAATACCAGTGTTATACCACCACATTAAGAATCACTGCTTCTTCCACATTTTCTCAGTCGAATTGTGGATAAATGAAACAACATCATGGCCCTGACTGGCTCATGAGTGGCAAAACTGTGCTGCATCCCTCAACAATGCTGCCTGGCTAAATTAGCCATAATCTACCTCAACTAAATTACAACAGTGGCAGTTAGCCACTATAATTACACCATACACCTGTCTCCCCATCAGTGCAACTCATTCTTTACAATTCACCAAACTGCAGCCAAATCTCCCTGCTAGATAACTCCCCTATTTTCTCCTTGATTGTCTGTGTCATAATTTCTCCATCAGAATTCAGATTACTAAAATCAAAAGTGGTCTCTTCTACAATTATGAAATGAAACGTCTTCCCTCCTTAAGCTTTGTGCCAGTGCTTATAGTCATCTCGACCATTCTCTCTAACATCAATCTTATGTCTTGCTCAGTGGGGTTTTCCACTCTTTGATCAATACTATTTACCGACTCATTGCCCTATCCATACAGTTGCCTCTGGAATTCCTCAAGTTTCTATCCTTGATCCACTCCTCTCATTAAAATGTCAATTCTTAGCAAGGATATCCAAGGCTATTCAGTCACCTTCTAAATCTATTCTGATGACACCCAAGCACAACCTCTATAGGACTTCACTGCCTGCACTGTTAAACTGCGTATCCAAAAGGTGGCTTCAGGAGAGCTACAAATTTGTTTCAGTTAAACTCTCGCAAAATCAGTCATTATTACCACAACTTGCTAAAATCTCCACACTTTTTGTCAGTGAATCCATCCTAGTCTTTTGCCAGTATCTCACAGCTGGAATTGTTTCCAAATTTGACATTTATTAGTTTCCAAACTGTGTTCCTGTCGCCAGGACTTCATTACAAAAGCATCCCCTGCACGTCCACCTCACTGTAGTTCATCCACCCTGCTAAAATAGACTCAACTATTTTAGATTATCTCATGACCAGCCTCGTACCTCCTCCATACTGCACACACTTTCAGTAATCTAAAAATCTTCTCACTGCATCATACACTTCAAATCCTGTTTACCCATCACTTTAGGCCTTGCTGAACTATATTTCCTTACCATCAATTTAAACTTCTTACACTGTGCTGTTTTCTTTTACCCTCATCCCCCTCTATATCTAACTTCCTTTTGCTCTACAAACTCTTCAGAAATCTGTCTTTCAGACACTGACTATTTTGCATCATTTCCCTACCAAAAGTGGCTTTGTCTCAGCCTACTAGTCCCTATAGTTTAATAAAAGTCCATCATGAACTCTTTTTCCAACTGCATTATTCCCAAAGAGCCATTTTTGGTTATCACTTATTCAGCTTCCCTTCTGTCCTGGCTTACCATCAATAATATCCTTGTCAGCCTATCCCTTTCATATCTCTCTCACTCTGGGCTTCATCAGCACCCATTTGATCACTACCACCTCCTCTTCCAATTCTGCTTCCCCACCCTCCTCCTCACTCACCCTCACCCCTCCCAACTGTGACCATCAATACCACATTTTTTCAAGCTGTTATCACCAGAAATTTCTGGGTTTTTGTTGGATTCTATCTTGTTGAAGATGGCCACTGTCTTGCTTTAGTGACATGCATTTTACTTGCCACTTACAGTCCAAGCCTGAATGTTATTCAAGTCTTGCTGCTTAACTATCTAAAGGAGTTCCAAATGGTGAACACTGTACAATCGTTAGCAAATATCCACACTGCTGACATTTTCATGGAGGCAATGTCATTGAAGCAGCTGAAGCTGTTGAGACATAGCTGTGGCAGCAGTTAGTTCAGGGTAGTATCCGGAGACTATGACGATTAGTCTCCAAAAACGACAATCATGTTTCGCTGTGCTAGGTATGGCTCCAACTAACAATGTTCTTCCCTCCAATGCCCACTGACTTCAATATTGCCAGCACCACTTCACGTCAAAATCAGCTGAATGCTGCCTTGATATCAGGAACGTCTTCTAAGGCATTTGCATCCTTTCTTAAATAAGGAGACCAAAAATGTACACAATATTCCAAACGCAGTCTTACCAATGTTCTATATAACTGCAAGCAAAATACCCTTAGTTTTATATTCCATTCCTTTCACAACAAGCAAAATTCCATTCAGAAAAACAATAAGTTAAAATAAAACTACCCTCCAGTCTGCATATTACATATACACATCTTTGAACACCAGATGGCACACTATGGTATCAAAGCCACTAGCTTATCAAGACAATAAGACATAGGAGCAGAAGTTAGGCCATTCAGCCCATCATCGAGTCTGCTCCGCTATTGAATCATGGCTGATAATCCCTGTTCTCCCGCTTTCTCCCCATAACCCTTGATTCCCAAGGATCTATCTATCTTAGTCTTAAATATACTCAACGGCCTGTCCCTTACAGCTTTTTGTGGTAATGATTTCGATAGAGTCACCACACTCTGGCTGAAGCTTCTCCTTATCTCCATTCTAAAGGGTTTTCCCTTTACTCTCAGGCTATGCCCTCGGATCCTAGTGTCTGCTACCAATGGAAACATCTTCCCAACATCATTGCACTTGCCTTCCTAACAACTGACTCTCAACCTGCAAATTTAACTTAAGAACAGCCTGGACTAGAACTTACAAGTTTCTTTGCACTTCAGACTTCTGAATTTTCTCCCCATTTAGAAAACAGTCCATCCCTGTATTCTTCCTCCCAAAGTGCATGACCTCACACCTCCCCATTTGTTGCTACTTTGCTGATTATCCTAACCTATCTAAATCCTTTGGCAGCCTCCTTGCCTTCGCTATTCTATCTGTTTCTCTACCTATCTTTGTATAGTCCACAAACTTAACCAGAATCCCCTCAGTTCCTTCATCTAGGTTGTTAATGTATAAAACGTGTGTGTGTTGGGGGGGGGAGAGAGACACAGACAAAAGAGAGCGCAGAGACACAAAGGGTTTATGCCTGGAATTTCAGGTTAAAGTGAAACTTTATGGTCCAAACACTAAACCTTAAAGAACACCACTTGTCACCGGTTGCCATCCTGAGAAGGACCCTTGCATCCCCACACTGTTGTGTGCCAGGCAGCCAAGCTTCTACCACACTAGTACGTTGCCTCTGACACCATGGGCCTTTATCTCAAGCAGTACCCTTCCATGTGGCACCTTGTCAAAGGCCTTCTTGAAGTCCAGGTAGACAACATTTATTAGTTCTCCTTGGTCTAACCTGCTCGTTACTTCCTCAAAGAATTCTAGCTGCTTTATCAGACATGACCTCCCCTTGATGAAACAACACTGACTTTGCCTTATTTCACCAAACACTTCGAAGTATTCAGAAATCTCATCTATCACAATGGATTCCAGGATCTTACACATGATCGATGTTAGGCCAATTGGCCTGTAATCTTTTGTCTTACTCCTATTTTAAACAGGAGTGTCATGTTAGTGATTTTCCAGACCCTCCTGGAGTCTAGTGAATCCTGAAAGATCACCACTAATGCCTCCACTATCGCTCCAGTATCTCCCTTAGAACTCTGGGGTGTAGTCCATCTGGTCCAGGTGATTTATCCAACTTCACGCCATTCAGTTTTTCTAGCACCTTCTCCTTGGTGATGGCCACCCTACTCGGCTCTACCCCTTCTGTCTCAAACTTTTGGGATATTACTCATGTCATCCACTGTGAAGACTGACGCGAAATAATTATTCAGTTCCTCAGCCATTTCCTTGTTCCCCATTACTGTCTCTCCAGTGTCATTTTCCAGCAGCCAAATGCCCACTTTGCCCTTTATACATCTAAAGAAACTCTTACAGTCTTCCTTTATATAACACTGACTAGCTTACCCTCATGTTTAAATCTTCTCCCTCCCTTTCTCTTATCCTCTGTTCATTTCTGTAAGCTTCCCAATCCTCTAGTTTTCCACTGTCCTTCTCCACATTATATGCTTGCTTCTTTTGATTTTATGGTGTCCCTGACTTCCCGAGTCAAATACTCTGATGTCTTCCAGTTTGTCATTGCGTAATCTAAACCTAGGTACATAATGAACCAGGATCAAAAACAACCATCAGATTAGAATGGTATTCATAACACCGATTTCTCTATTATACTTAAATTATAGCACACAAAGGAAGTACACCATCCTTGAAACAGTTTAAGAGTTGAATGGATAACTTCCAATTCATAGACAGTACCTTTTTGGATCAAAGGCTTCTGCACCACCTTTGGAACCTCCACCTGGTGTCCTCCATGCCAGACGTTCAATATACTCATCAACGTCAAAAGGTTCCTGGAAACAAAATAAACAACTCTCCAACAAAACAATTTTGAATTGTCGAGTGCATTATACGTTAATAAAACAACTGCACAGCTAATTAGGAAAAATTGGACACTTAAATTATTCAGAGAACTTCCAGTACATCAGCAAATATTGATACTTTGATGTTTATTTTCTATTAATGCAATATTATCAAACCAACAAGAGAGGTTACTTCTACAGAGGTCAACAAATAAATCCTTTTTACACAAAAATAACTTGAATTTCTTATTGTGCCATTTGTTGGAGTAATATATCCTAAGGCGCTGCACAGGAGTGCTATAAAACAAAATTTGACCCTAAACTGCATAAAACAAGGACAGGTGATCAAAAGGAGAAAGTGAGGACTGCAGATGCTGGAGATCAGAGCTGAAAAATGTGTTGCTGGAAAAGCGTTGCAGGTCAGGCAGCATTCAAAGAGCAGGAGAATCGACGTTTCGGGCATGAGCCTTCCTGAAGAAGGGCTCATGCCCGAAATGTCGATTCTCCTGCTCTTTGGATGCTGCCTGACCTGCTGCGCTTTTCCAGCAACACATTTTCAGCAGGTGACCAAAAGCCTGGCCAAAGCTAGGTACTAAGAAACAGTTTAAAAAGAAGGTATATGGGGGAAAAGGGCAGAGACACAAAGGGTTTAGGGCTGGTATTCTAAGTTAAAACATACACATCTCAGTTAACTCAATTTTATATAGGTAAATGTAAGTGACTTGTATTCAATGGCTGTGCAGGTGAAAATGTCTGCTTTCATGATTTTAGATAAATAATTTATGTTCTTCTGACATAGACATAGCATGAAATCAGCATGGTGATTAATGCTTCACATTCATCATTTCTCCTGAATAGGACCTAGGGTTCATGTCACACGACGGGTGACCCCACTACACAACACAGACACAAGCTCGTTCTCATACGCACACATATACACCCCTGCACTCTCACTGACACACGCACCTTCTCACACATACCCTATATCACGTGCACACGCACACGCAATCTGTCGCTCCTGCATATGCACACATATAAGCTTAAGGGGTGAATTTGTTTTGGCAGAATTACATTTAATTTTGCTCAAGAGCTGCATGAATCTATGTAAAACTCTAAAACGATAGAGGGTTTGTCAGTCTGATAGCATTGGGACACAGACTTCACTAACGCCCTTTGTTTAAAAACCTGAACTTTCTTGAGAATGTAATTTAAAAGTAGTTCTGGGATTTACATACCAAATAACAGAGACCAGCACAGCCCATTACAAAAGATGGAAGTTTTAATCTAAGATTGCTTACTATATCACATCTCCACAAACAGGACTGCTTTGGCTAGAAATTGTGAGCGTGATCTTAACTTCCACAATCACTAAATGAAGGAACTGCGCTCCAAAAGCTAGAGCTTCCAAATAAACCTGTTGGACTATAACCTGTTGTGATTTTCAACTTTGTCCACCCCAGTCCAACACTGGCACCTCCAAGTCATGGTATATATTTTGTACATCAAAGTTACTTCACATTTTCATTTCAGTTTAACATAAAAACAAAGGAATAATTAACAATACCAAATACAATTTTGAACAAAAATTTTCATGCTATTGCTGCAACATCTGAACATTACAAGCACAAAATAAATATAATTTACTTTAAATTGACCATTTATAATTCTGGGCATGGAAATTACAAAAAATTACTGCAATTTCTATCCACTTCAAATCTTGCCCACTGAAACCTTTCACAGAGAAGTGCTCAAGTGGCATTGCTATCTCAGTTTCTCAAGGCACTCACTTGAACCTATATCCCATTCCCTTGGGTGTATAACAACCTAGCATTGTCATGAAAACTGTTGACAAGATGGGTTGTGTAGTTTGCTGACCCAATATTTACCCAGCAGAGGCTGAATGCCAGCCCTCTAACACCACCTCCTACTTCCCCACTCGGGACTATGAGTTGCTGTTTAGTGATGGAGTCATCATTTTAAAGATTTTTTGACCTTTGGGTCTTTGTGCCACAGCCTCCAATCTAGTTTCCAAGCCCAGACCTCATCACCTCCCCAAGCACCACTAACAGGACTGCACTACACAGACCTATTGTTTCTGCTATTCTTCCCCCTATTTTGACTGTCTTTTCATTCTTCTCCGTCTAGCTTTTGCCTACTTTCTTATTTATGTAAGGTTCTACTGACGCCCTCTGCTACTCGAACGGTTTTCCGGCTCTAACTGTCACTTTCTCATCATGAGATCAAAATCATTGACACTATCATTGCCCAATAAGATAGTCTGACAGTCCTTTGCTTCTTTCAAGTATTCAGGTCCATCCAGTCACCACCAACAACCAACACTGCCTCAGTGAACTTGCCCTCACTTTGAACAAACTCTAACTCCAAGTACTTCCTCCATTGTTGGAGAACCTGCATGGGTCCCAGGCAAAGCTGCATTTTTAACTGATGATGTGGTATACTTTCTGTTCCAGCACAATTATGTCCAGTCATCATTTTTTTCAATTACCATCTCCTTTAACCTCGTACAACCACTCCTTTCAGCATTTAGTCTCGCTTGCCTCTCACAGATCTCTAACTCTGGCATCCATTGCCCAATTCCCTGCCAGTGTCCAAGCACTGGTTCACGTCATCACTAACTGGCCCCTTTTGATGATGCAGATGAGTCTCTCACAAAAGATGCAGCTTGAGCTTTGATTTTTTTCTTCCCCAGCATTTTCCATTTGTCTGTCTGTCTGCCTATGCAGGTGAGAACTAAAACCAAATTGTTTGTTTGGCAGTTGTAGTCAATTAATAATTTTGTCTTTATTCAATAGAATTATTAAAACACAAACCCAAAATAAAAACAACAAAAGTTCCTTCCTTCAAAGGTGCAATTAAATTCTATGTAGAAAGAAAACTGAAAAGGTTTCAAAGTTGTTAGAAACTAGTCAGCCTACTTGCAGTTGCCAACTTAGCATGCTCCACTAAGATAGAATTTACACTGCTGGCTAAAACCTGAGCACATGGAATGATATTAGGGTGTAAATCAAGGCTAAGGAGTTAAAGTGGCAGCTTTTAGATAAGACTGTAAACAAGAGAACATAATTTCTCTTTATCTTCTATGGATGATATTAAAAATTAATTTGAATTACCTTGACAATTCTTTTCAGGAGATAAGCTGAAATTGAAGAGCTTTCACTAAACAAGTCATTCAAACTTCAATTCAAGATATTGTGTCAAGATGAGAGTTGGATGTGAGGCATCACTATAAATGCCTCGGTCTGTGACAGAGGAGTTGTTAGTCATTTTAATGTGGTACTTAACCTATAAATTATATAGTGATAAACTGTCACAGTAGACCTCAACATGAAACCACAGCAATCATCTTTCTGGAAATTTATACAATAAACTCCCATTCAAAAGGGGGACAAATTAGCAAAAGGTAATGGCAAATTACTGAAAACTGCAAAAGTACTTGGCAAAAATAATAGATGTTTCAAATATCCTGGGAATAAATTCAATATGGAAAGTATAGAGGATGCAATTAATTTGTTAACCATATTGAGGTGAAACTTATTACTCAGTACTCAGCAAAACCAAATACTAAGGGTAGTATTACACAGCAATACCAAATTCACGACTTAGGTTTAGGGGATGAAATATAGAAGGTGGAGTGCCATCATAGGCAGAGCATTTCAGTGACAGCAATCATGATTTTGAGCTTTAAAATGGTTATGAAAAACTAACAAGAGAACAGAGGTAAAATTTGTCAAATTGACTTTTACCCAATCAGGCACTGTATTTGGCACAGATTGAAAACAGCCTAATAAATAAGACAGATCAGTGAAAGGTATTCAGGGAAGAAATAAGGATGGCGCAGAACAAACATGTCATTAAGAATAAAAGGAGAAATCTTGATCATAATACTACTGCCCACTCCTCCGTTCTATCAGAGGACAAAGCAAAATAAAGCTTGTAGATGTCAAGAGCTCAATACTGCAGAAAGGAGTATACACATAGAGATGAAATTTTTAAAAATTCAGATGTAACAAGAGGGTATGAAAAGAATATTAAGCAAAATCAAGGGAAACCAAAGATTCTTCATCTGTGCAAAAAGAACAAACATAATTTGAGACCCAAAAGCTATCTTGACTGTGGAGGCCCAAAACATGGACCCGTTCTCAACGGATATTCTGGAACTATTTTCACAAAAAAGAGAGTAACATTTTTAGTTAAGAAGCATTGGAATGGAACAAACATAATGAGAAGGAACAATTAAGCAATTCAGTCTCCTGGAAGGTGGATAACAACAGGCCCAGGTGATGCACATCACAGGCCACAAAAAGAGATGAAGTAGCAATGGTCTGACTATCACTTTCTAATCCACTGGGGACAGCCTTAATGTCAAAAAACCAAAGAACTGCAAATATCATCACTGTTTAAAGAGGGAGGAGAAAACAGCCATAGTATCGACTGGTCAGTCAACCTAACTAAATGGAGGGCAAGTTATTGGAAAGAAATTAGAAAGGCATGGAATAATCAAGTATAGTCAGTATGGATTCTTCAAGCGAATGGTCTTGACAAAGTGGACATAGAATGGATGTTTAATCGTGCAGACAAACCCAGAAATAAAATTGAGAGGCAAACATACAGAAAAGGGAATTTTTTTTTTCAGAGCTTTGAGACACTTTGGAACACCACCATAGAATGCAGTAGAGGTGATGTCACTGAATACTTTTGAAAAGGTGCAGAGAGATTGGTTCCCTTGCCAACAAGAATCTAAGATTATTGGGGATAGATGGGAATGTGGAATTCAAACACAAAACAGCCATGAACTTAATGAATTGGAGAGTCAAGTCCAAAACACAAATGGCCAATTTCTTGTCCCAATTTGTTTAGTTATATGTTACAGATAGTCACTGTTGACTAACGATCAACTTTTGAAAGTAGGTCAATGAAGATTATGCACATGATGCCATCTCCATGGATTTCAGAAAGGACTTCCAAAAGGTTCCGCATTGACAGATTGAATGGAAAACTGAAACTTCATAGAATGAGTGAAAATGGCAGGTTGTATCCAAAATTGACTCAGTGCAGGAAAAAGAAAGTATAATTTTGACAGGTAGTTTTGTAACTAGAAGGCTTCTTTCAGAGTGGTACAGTATTAGTCCTCTGCTGTTTATGCCAAAGATCAATTCTTTAGACTTGCATGTAGTGGATGTGATTAAGAAGTTGGCGGATAGTACAAAAATTGACCTTGTCATTTATACCAAGAAAGTTAGACTGCTGAAAGCTATTAATAGATTGATCCTCTGTGCAAAAAGGTGACTTCATTCAGAAGTGGAGCGATGCATTTACAGTAGCAAATAAGGCAAGGAAGTAAACGACAAGTATAAGATTATTATGAAGAATATATAAAAACACCACAGGGACCTTGGAGATCACATTCACAGAGTACTGAAGATAGGGAGGCAGGTAGATGAGTTTGTTCAAAAAGGCATGAGATACATTCCTTGCAACAAAGTCACTCAGAGAAGTCATGTTAGAACTATAAAGAAACTAGTCAAATCTTTATGGCGCTAGGTACAATTCTGGTCATATTACTGGAAGGATGTGATTGTACTAAAAAGATGTTTGAGAAGATTACTCAAATTAAAATTGTCCAGTTCTACCAAAGATTGAATAGACTAAGGTGGTTTTCTTTGGAGGCCAAGGAAAGATTTAACAGACACATACAAAAATGTAGAGGGACCTGGATAGAATAGTAAAAATATGCCTGTTAGTAGAGAGATCAGTAACCAGGGTCTTTAAATTTAAAGAAACTGTTGAAGGATTAGAGGGGATCAAAGTAATATTTCAAAAAGTAGTGAGCATCTGAAACCCCCTGTCTGAAAAAGGTGGTAAAAGCAGGAACCCTATTCATAACTAAAAATACATAGAAATGTGCTCAAGCTGCAACTTACTGGGTTATGGATGGAGTGGAACAATAGAATTAAGACAGATTACTCTTTTTTATACTGGCAAAGTTAAGAATAGGCCAAATGGCCTCTTTGTGATCTAGGCATTTCCTTGTTTCATACAATGATGCTGCACAGCTCAGCCCATCATTATAAAAGTTCTTCAAAAAAGTGCTAATCTATTAGACCATAACCCAGTACATTCTTTCAAGATGAGATTTTGTTTGGGAAATGGCAGAGAATATCTGCTCAATTTTAATTTTAATATTGTTTCTTCCAACCATATCACTCAATATATTCCATCTAAGATTGCATACAGGAAACCAGTACCCTCCTCCATTTCAGCTACTGAACCAGTCAATAGCAGAGGCCTTGGATTAATTTATTCAGATTTATCCTGCCAATGAAGAAAGAAATAATCTCCAATAACAGAATTAAAAAAAATGGGAAGCCTAAATTTTGCTTGCCATTACTCCACTTGTTGAATATTCTAATGTAGCATCATAAGATAGAAGCTAACCATTTGGCTTGACAGTCAATTGCATCGCTTCTGCTGAATCACCCACTATTAACATTCTGGGAATCTTTACTCGACCAGCCATATGAATTCTGTGACTAAAAGAGCAGGTATTAGGTTGGGAATACTGCAAGAAGTAACTCTCAACTTGATGTCCAAAACTTGTGTAGCATCTACAAGGCACAAATCAGGAGTGCTCTCAACTTGTCTGGATGAGTCAATGTGAGGCAATTTTTCAAGATCAAGGACAATTTGTTTCAATTCAATGTTATAGGTTCTACTAACCATGCCTCATGCAAGGCAGGTGATGCTCGATGGTTCAGACAGAGGGGTGTTGGAAATTTCCCCGCTCTCTGTGATGCCTCAATAATACCTCTGCAGGTTGCCCAAGTTTCTGATGAAGTGCGGGTATTACTGTTACCCAGCAAAACATCGCCTTAGTCTCAGGTTTGACATTGTCTGCAAGCAGTCTTTTTCTCACTTATCTGAAAACTCAACTGGAACACTGGGGAAGATGAAGAATTCTGACATCTATGACTTTTTCATAAAGATGCAGCCCAAGATACAGACTACATTCCACAGGCCTGGATGAGTGCAGCTCCAATAACATCCAAAAAGCTCAACAACATCCAGGTCAAAGTGGCTTGCTCGATTAGCACTCCATCCATTAAATTAATCATTCATTCATTTCACCATCATTGCATAGTGGCAGCAACACACACCACATCTAAGATGCACTTCAACAAATCGCGAAGCCTCCGGAAACAGCACCTTTCAAATCCTTGGCCACAACTACATTCAACGCCGAGGATAGCAGATACATGCAAACACTACCAAATTCCCTTTGAATGATAGGCAACAAGATGCTTGAGCTCAAGCTCGTCAATTGAATGTTGTTCCATAAAGTGAACACCCAATCTGCATTAGTCTTCTCAATGAGGAGGAGACCACATCATAAACAGTGAATACAGTCCATTTAATTGGAAGAAGAACAAGCAAATCACTGTTTCATTTGGAAAGATGTAAGGGTCTTGCAACAGAAAGAAGGGAGAACATAAAAGGACAGGTGTTGTGCTTTAAATGAATCTATTGAAATAAAGTACATGCAAATGGAGTGAACTACATCTTACATAAGCAAAGAGGGTAAGAGACTAGGCAAAACAGCAATGGAGCAGCACCTCAATTCACATTTCTGATCAGGTGACCCTTCTTCAGAACCAAAGTAATTCTGAAGCCCAGTTCTGAAGAAGAGTCACCTGATCCAAGATATTAACTGATTTCTCACTACATCTGCAGCCAAATCTGCTGAGTTTTTCCAGCAATTTCTGTTTCCAGCATCCACAGTTCTTTTGGTTTTTATTTAGCACCTCAATTCTTTGGCAAAGCAGTTGGGGATGTCGCTAAGCTGGCTGTTTGCTGCCTGGCATACTGGAAGGCCTTAAACCAATCTCCAGTTTAACAAGGAGGTTCACAGAGTTTTGAACATTTTTTTTCACGGACTTGGTCAGTTCGACTGAGCATACCAATCAAAAAAGTGATGCCGTGGATCTGGTATATGTACTTAAGCATGTGGGGCTGACACTAAATGAACGTTACAAAGAAAATAAATCTGTCTAAGTCAAATTTGAACAAAATATAGTTGAGTAGGTCTGAATTAGGGTACAATTTTCTGAGAGCTTTTCTTGTGATTTTCTTGAGGGATATGTTTAATTTTCATTCTCACTAATTTAATGATTGAGCAATGCAATCACATAGTAACAATACCTTGAGTATTTGTCATAGAGAAAGCGAGGACTGCAGATGCTGGAGATCAAAGTCAAAAAGTGTGGCGCTAGAAAAACATAGCAGTCCAGGTAGCATAAGCCCTTCACCAGCATCCTGATGAAGAGCTTATGCCTGAAATGTCGACTCTCCCGCTCTTTGGATCTGTCTGGCCTGCTATGCTTTTCTAGTGCCACACTTTTTCTATCTGTCAAAGACCAGACAGCATGAAAACAGACCCTTCAATCCATGCCAACCAGGTTTCTCAAACTAAACTAGTCCCAGTTGCCAGCGTTCGGCCCAGCTCTCTCTAAACCTTTCTTATTTACAAACCTATCCAAATGTCTTCTAAATATTGTAACTGTACCTACATCTACCACTTCCTCTGGCAGTTCTTTTCATAGACACATCACCCTCTGTGGGAAAAGGTTTGCCCTCAGGACCCTTTTAAATCTTTCCCTTCTCACCTTAAAAATATGCCCTATAGTTTTGAATTCGCCTACACTAGGCAAAAGACCTGTACTGTTCATCTTCTCTCTCCCCTCATGATTTTAAGCCTCTGTAAGATCATCCCTCAATTCCAGGAATAGAAGTCCCAATCCATCCAGTCTCTCCTTATAACCCAAAACCTCTAGTTCCAGTAACATTCTTGTAAATCTTTTCTGCACCCTTTTCAATTTAATAATATAATTTCTTTGGCAGGGTGACCAGAACTGTACACAGTACTCCAAATGTGGCCCCAATGTCCTGTAGGGCTGTAATGATTTTTGGACTGAAAAAAATTCAATACCCTTGATAACCATCAACCCTCCTTTAAAATTGAAAATCACACCACAGATGGAAAACATCAATTTTCTCAACACCACAGTATTTAAATTGGCACAAGAATGCAGATATAAGCAATAAAAACTTGACTATTCTCCTGACAAAAAGCCATCACATTGAACTCACTCGCCACAGATGAGAGGAGTCACGTCAAATGCCTATTTGTCACACATACACAAAGCTGGAATATTTTAATCAAGAAATTACTTCCCCATTCACAGCTTCACAAATCTCAGATTTAAATTGACCATGTTATACTTTGTTCAATGTATATTAGCTCCTGAACATGCAGCTACAAGTTAGAGATTCCCCATTCATTTTTAAGTAAAGACAAAGTTGCCATAGTATTACCAGACCATTGGGCTGCTCTCATTACAGAGATACGACTAGTGGTGATTTTTAACCTGAGGGTCACCGCTCCTAACGTGATGAGCGAGGTCAAAAATGCAGGATCTTTATGGTACGATAATTGAATGCTTTTGTAGACAATTTAAAAACATCTCCAGTCCCCTCACAGCCTCCCTTCAAGCACCCGAATCCCTTCGAAAGCTTCAACTGGCCCCTGGCTCTTTCACAAGCTCCACTTCACTTCCAGTTGTTCACTTAAGTCTGCTCTTTTTTGCCCCCATTTCCTCCAAAAAAAAAGTACATTTGGTCCACTCAGCCATCTGCATCCAATCACAGATTATTTTTCTTCTGGGTTTCTTTTCCAGGGATCTGTACTGGGACCTCTGTTGTTTGTGATATACGTAAGTGACTTGGATAAAAATGTATATGGGTAGGTTAGTAAGTTTACAGATGATACACAGATCGTGGAATTGTAGAAGGTTGTCAAAGGATACAGTGGGATGTAGATCAGTTGCAGATATGGCTGCAGAAATGGCAGATGGAGTTTAATCCAGTCAAGTCTGAGGTATTGAACTTTGAGAGATCAAATGTTAAGGAACAGTATACAGTTAATGGCAGGACCCTGAACAGCACTGATGTACAGAAGGATCCTGGAGTTCAAGTCCATTGCTCCCTGCAAGTGCCACTCAAGTAGACAGGGTGATAAAGGAATGCTTGCCTTTATTGGTCGAGGAATTCAGTACTAGAGTCAGGATGTTATGTCGCAGCTTTATAACACTCTGAATAGGCCACACAAGAATATTCCATTCAATTCTGTTCACATTATAGGAAAGTATGGAGGCTTTGGAGAGGGTGCAGAAGTGGCTTACTAGGATGTTGTCTGGATTAGAGGGTATCACCTGTAAGAACAGGCTACAAAAACAAGGGATGTTTTCTCTGGAGCAGCAAAGACTGAGGGGAGATTTGAAAGAAGTCTATAAAATTGAGGTGCATAGATAGGGTGATGGTCAGGATCTTTTTCATCAGAACTGAAATGCCTAAAACAAGGGAGCATGCATTTAAGGTGAAATGGGTGACGTTCAAAGGAGATGTGAGGGGTAAGTTTATTTTTGCAATGAGTGTGGTAGGAATCTGGAATATGGTGCCAAGGACAGTGATGGAAGCAGCCACAATAGCAGCATTTAAGGGACTTTTAGATAAATACATGAATATGTAAGGAATGGAGGGACATTGACCAAGGACAGGCAGAAGGGATTAGTTTAATTTGCCATCATAGTGATGTACAGCAGAGAAACATAGCCCTCGGTCCAACTCACCCATGCCGACCAGATATCCTTACCTAACTGAGTCCCATTTACCAGCAGTTGGCCCATATCCTATTCATGTACCATCCAGATGTCTTTTAAATGTTGCAATTGTATCAGCCTCTATCACTTCCTCTGGCAGCTCATTCCATACACACACCACCCTCTGCATGAAAACGTTGCCCCCTAGGTCCCTTTTAAATTTTGCCCCTCTCACCCTAAACCTATGCCCTCTAGTTCTGAATTCCACCACCCCAGGCATCACAACATCGTGGGCTGACAGGCCCCTTCCCACGCAGTACAGTTCAATGTTCACCTGATGACTGGAGGAAGAACGCCTCATCTTCAGCCTTGGGACCCTTCAACCATACAGCATCAATGTCAACTTCACAGCTTTCCTCATCTCTCCTCCCCACCTCATCCCAGGTCCAACCCTCCAACTCAGCACCGCCCTCTTGAACTGTCCTGCTTGCCCAACTTCATTCCCACCCATCACAGCCACCCCGCAACTACTTATTGCCATCTCAGCTACCTTCCCCTACCCCCACTCTATTTATGTCTCGGACCCCTTCCCCCGCCACCCCCCTCCACATTCCTGATGAAGGGCTTATGCCGAAAACGTTGACTATCCTGCTTCTCGAATGCTGCCTGACCTGCTGTGCTTTTCCAACGCCACACTTTTTGACTCTGATTCCCAGCATCGGCAGTCCTCACTTTCTTCTATGTTCTATGCTTATTACTGATAGGTGTACTAATGAAGCAGCCTGTGACTAGAATCTGTACAAGATTGTTTTCTGAATTAATACATTGAAAAACCAACTGGAAGACAGGTCATCTAGGCTTGGTATTGTGTAATGAGAAAGAAATAATTGGCAATATAGCTGTGTGGCGCCTCTCAGGGGAAAAGTGACCATAATATGATATAATTCTTCATTAAGAATTAGAGTGGCATAGTTAATACTGACACTATGGCCCTGAATGTAAATAGAAGGAAACGTGATGATAGGATGCACGAGCTGGCTCTGATCTATTTGGGAGCACTACTTAAAGCAATAATGGTGGATAGGCAATGGCAAACATTTAAAGTGTGTATGGAGGAATTGTAACAATCATTCATTCCTGTTTGGTACAAAAATAAAATGGAAGAGGTGGTTGGCCATGACTAACAAGGGAAATTATGAATAGTATTAGATTCAAGGAAGGAGCATACAAATTAGCCAGAACGGCAGCAGACCTGAAGATTGGCAGCAGTTTAGATTTTACCAAAGGAAGACAAAGCATTGATTAAGAGAAGAAAAATACGGTCCAAGAGTCAGCTTGTGGTGAACACACCAAAGTGATTGTGAAAGCTTCTATGTGAAGAGAAAAAGACGTGAAGACAATTGCAGAACCCTTACAATCAGAAACAGGGGTAGACATAATGGGGAACAAAGAAAAGACAGACCAATTAAACAAAAACAAAAACTGAAGCAGCTCACAGGTCTGACACCATTTGTTAAGAGAAAGCATAGTTAACATTTTCAGCCCGTAGCCCTCCTCCATAACAATCAAATACATATTTTGGCTCACAAAGGACAGAAATACTATCCCATTCATCTGGGGAACACAGGATCCAAAGAGAGAACTAAAAACAAGCACGAGAGCAAGAACTGAAGGAAATAAATATCCGTTTGGAAATTATATTGGATGAACTGATGGGGTTAAAAGCCAACAAATCCCAAGTGCCCAACTGTTTATACTGCAGAGTACTCAAGGCCCTAGAAATAGGTGGTGATCATCTTTTCAAGATTCTAGGACTCCAGAACAGTTCTTACGGATTGGAGGATAGCTACTGTAACACCATTTTTTTTTTAAAAAAGAAAAAAAGAGCTAGAGAGAAAACAGTAAATTTTAGGCCCTCATTTCTCTCTCTCTACTGTCTTCAGTATAGGTTCACACACCCCTGCCACTTTTGTTTAAACTTCGTCAACCACATGAGCAAATACTCTCCTAGAACATCAGTTACAGTCTTGCCCAGGTGCAACCTATCCAGCTTGTATTGTTCCAACCCCTCCAGAACTGATCCCAATGCCCCAGCAATCTGAAAACAGCTCCCCACCGACCCCCAACCATTTCTCCAGCCACACATTCATCTGATCATGTGTACCAAAGCTTAGATTTCAGAAACATAACTGGCTAATTTTCTACCAGCTCTTAATTTTGCCATGCAAATACTTCTGGTTAAAATAGATAGGATTCTAAGCAGAAATTAAACATGTGGAAATTTTAAATTAGCATTTCCCTAGCAAGTATCGAGTAATAAATTGTTTTTCGTTCTTCTCAATTAGATCGTCAAGTACATTGAAAAACAATCTAAGACTGCTGGCTTTTGTTTGGTGTTCTGACACTTCACCACATTAATTGCGTCACTGCTGCACATGCTAATCTAACTCATCAATAACCTCCTTAATGTTAAATGTTCAACGTGATCACAATTACATTTAAGTGTATAATTCTCCTCCTTCATAATTAAGATCTGATTCAATGAAAGCATCATATACAAACCATTTGTTTCATACAGACTGACATAATTCAGATTTCTGAGATCTTATATTAAAATACAGCTGCAAACATACATTCTAAAGGACAACTCATCTTTAAATAAAGACTAATTCCTAAACAACATAATAACAATGATACAAATGGATTTGTAAAAAAATTACAAGAAATTTTTTAAAAATATTTGAGCAGAAAGTCTAGTATTACATTATGTCAGCTACATATTTAGGAATGTTTTAAACTGTAAAATATTTGTTTCCAACTAGTAGCTGCAAAGACAACAAAATGTGGTCTTAAAGTTAACAGCATGGTGCACAAAAAGTAGCCCTGAGTTAACAGCATGGTGCCGAGGAAAACAGTCTAACATGGTTTAGCATAACTGAAGTTGTATCGGAAGCATGACAAAAGAAGGGAAGGGAAGGAGAATCCTGCAGAATATCATAAGATTCAAACATGGGCCTGAATATAAACTGGATTTAGATAGTCATGGCACAATTAAAAATGCTACAAATAATGAGGTCAGGCAGCATCAGAAAGAAATAGTTTTAACAGTTTGGTCTGTTGACATTCATCAGAACGGGAAAAGACTTGCAATATAAAAGTTTTAACAAACTTGTTAATTGGGCACCTGTTAGGAAAAGGGGAGCATTGGAAAAAGAAGAAAAGGAAGATTTGTGATAGGGTCAAAAAGAACAAAGTGTGAAAGAACAGACTCAGAGGACAGAAACTCATCCATGCCAACCAGGTTTCTCAAACTAAACTAGCCTCGCTTGCCTATGATTGGCACATATCCCTCTAAACCTTTCCTAATCATGTACCTATACAAATGTCTACTAAATGTTACAATTATACCTGCATCTACCACTTCTGCTGGCTTTATTCCATAAACGCACCATCCTGTGCGAAAAAGTACCATCAGGTCCCTTTCCCTCTTCTCACCTTAAAAAATATACTCCCTAGTTTTGAAACACCCTACTCTAGGGAAAAGACCTTTTCTATTCACCTTATCTATGCCACTTGAGAGTTTATAAGTCTAAGGCCACCCCCCAATCCCCCTCACTCCAGGGAGAAAAGTTCCAGCTTATCCAGCCTTTCCTTATAACTCAAACCCTCCAGTCCCAGCAACATCCTGGTAAATCTTTTCTGAACCCTCTCAAATTTAATAATATGCTTACAATAGCAAGGTGACCGGAACTATACACAGCAATCCAGGCAGAAGAGATGGTGATATGAGGCCGCAAGGACTTACACATGAAGAAACAAAAGGTTTTTCTAGAATACACCAAAACTTGCAAAGAAAAGGGAAACAAAAGGGTAGCACAAGTTAAGTGTTTTTTAAAAATCCAACAGGACTGCATTGGTTAAAATTTTCAGGATCTGGGCTTTGTTAGCTATGTCAGCATTTGTTACCCATCGCTAACCGACAGTGAGAAGGTGGTGATTAGCCATCTTCTTCAACCATTGCAGTCCATGTGGTGCAGGAAAGAAGACCACAAGAACTAGGAGCATTAGTAGGCAATTCAGCCCCTCGAGCCAGCTTAGCCATTCAATACAGTCATGTCTAATCTCAACTCAGCCTCAACTCTTGCTGACTCCATATCATACTCATTTAAAATCTGTTTATCTCTTCCTTAAATGCACTGTGTTTCAGCATCCAATGCATTTTGGGGTAGCGAATTCCACAGATTCATGATCCTTTGCAAGAAGAATTTTCCTGTCTTGGTTTTAAATCTGCTATCCCTTATCCCAACATTGTGACCTCTATGCTAGATTGCCTCACATGGGGAAAGATCCTGTCTTTGTCTACTTTGTCAATTCTCTTCAGTAACTTTCACACCTCAACTAGATTACCTCATCCTTCTAATCTCCAGGAGTGTAAAGGCCTAAACTGTTCAACCTCCTACAATACTCCTCAGTTCTGGAAATCAGATGTTACAGCTTTAGATTAGATTACTTACAGTGTGGAAAGAGGCCCTTCGGCCCAACAAGTTCACACCGAACCGCCGAAGCGCTACCCACCCATTCCCCTACATTTACTCCTTTACCTAACACTACAGGCAATTTAGCATGGCCAATGCACCTGACCTGCACATCTTTGGACTGTGGGAGGAAACCGGAGCACCCAGAGGAAACCCACGCAGACACGGGGAGAACGTGCAAACTCCACACAGTCAGTCGCCTGAGTCGGGAATTGAACCCAGGTCTCTGGCGCTGAGAGGCAGCAGTGCTAACCACTGTGCCACCATGCCGCCCACTAAGCCATAAAGAAAGAATTTAAAATTTCGTTGGAGTAAAAAGGAATGTAATGGAGCAACCAAAATGATTAACTAGAGCACAATAGCATCTTCCAATATTGTGGTGAATCATTAAAACAGGGCCAAGATTCAGGATCATGAAAAGTTAGGAGGGTGCACTTTCAGTGCCTAATAATAGAAGTAGCAGTCAAGCTATTAACCTCTGTACAGAAAGCATAACATTTTAAACGAATTGGATAAATGAAAATAAGGGAATCATAACTGAGCTCGTTTAGGCTTAATGGGTCGAATTGCATCTTCTGCGACTCAATAGTGACAACTGACTTGGTTGAAACAAACTCAGTATAATAAATAGCATGGTCCTTTGTCATCTCATTGACTGCTGCACACTACAACCAACAACTAGAACGTTACATTCTTACAATGACAGCAATCAATTGAACCCGTCTTCGTGCCTAACATTTCTGACAGTCAGCCATTTTCCCAAAATATTGAAAACACGGAGGCCCGAGCATCAACAAAGGAGGGGGGGGGGGCGGCAGCGAGCACGGCCCTACCGCAGCAGTCAGCACCGGTAACCCACCTCGAAAAGTTCCGCTGTAGCAGCCATTCCGTCCGAAATCAGGAGCCGCTCGCTATCGCCTAGCCCAGCTACCTACATACTGAATAGGAATGCAATACCGACCCAGAGGAGGATGCTGCTGAGTTGGAATGAGAACCGAGAGGCGTTAGACTCCGCTAGCGCTGTCAACCGCTCCCTGATCTACACTCCCGATACCTGCGCCATCTTGCTACCACCGGAAACTGCGCCGTGAAGCCCTGAACCTGCAGCTTCTGCGCAGCCGGGTGCTGCCCTCTGACCCCGCGGGCTGGCAGGGCGCAGGCGCTGTTTGCTCTGTCCGGTGCGCGGTTGCTTGGGACCGTGTACCCTGTGGGAATTGTCAGGATAGTCACGGTATAGTTTCTTCTCCTTTAACAGCAGCCTTAGGTTAAAAAAAAATGAGTGTTCGTGCGATTTGGCTGCTGGGGCTCGAAAAGGGAACAACGTCTGTGAAACTGTCAAGGTAACGATCTGAAACTGCAAATCATCATTAGGATATGCCCTTCTGTCTAATACCCAGTCCTCAACAGTAAAGGACACGAATATTATTTTATAACTATTATATAATAAATTGCTTTAGCGTGCTATCTTGCTCAAATAAGCAATATATCATGCAAAGCATCGACAAAATAGTAACGAGTACTGGCTACCTGTTAATTTTCTCGGGGGAAGCGGAACTGGGAAAGTTGCATTCTGCATCTCAGTCAGGAAATAGCTTTATTTTAGTTAATTTTTTAAATCACTGGTTTTTCTTCACAAACAATAACAAGAGAGCTGCCTCTTTGGCAATTTCCTGACCTAAAATGCTCAATTTCACCATAATTGGGCGGAGAATATTAATCGAAGGTTTCTGCCGGCAGTTATGAAGGTCAATATCTTGTATAATATATAATGCTTTAAACATAGAGAAATAGCCCAACTTGATTCAAGGGGGAGTACTCCAGAGAAAAATTGACACTGTGACAAGCAAGGCGATATTAGGATGAAATCCTAAACGTTGTGAAAGAGGAAGGTTAAAACAGAATCTTAAAGAAAGTGAGAGGGGCAAAGGAAGGGAATGCTCGAAGTTAGAACCAAGACGGTTACCACTAGTGAAGGGAATAAAGAAGAGGGCAGAATTGGAGGAACATAGTAAGTGGAAGAAAGTGAAAATGGGTGGACATTGCTTTGATATTGATTCCCTTACAAACGTCTATAAGTTAATGAACAATGCAAGTATTGAAAAATCACATTTCATATTACAGATCAGTTTGGATAATAATTGGGAGTCTTTTTTCCCACTATATACATATGCTATAATTATTAATAACAGATATTTGTTTTCATTGTACAATTCAACATACTTGCACTTGAAATAGTAAAGAAGTTGGAGATGATATCATTAATAGCAAATTAGAAATGTTCTGGAATAGACTTTGACCTAATGCATACTTTTTATTTTGAAGCTGTTCCTGAAAAAAATATTTTTCATTCATTTAAATTAAAGTAAAACTTTCGTATTGTATGCTATACTGTTTGTTTAGCTTGCTTAAAATGTAAGTGTAGATTGTTTATAATACTGAACAGTACAGTACAGCTTTAGTACATGACTTTAAAAAATGTGTTCACTAGCTGTTTTGAAGCCCATGTGATAAAAGAGGAAGTAGTATCATAAATTCAGTGTTGCCTGAAGAGCTTAAAATGGTGGTTAATGGCTATTTTCAATATAAAGAGAAATTCCCCAAAATTAGTACCATGACCACTGCTATTTTTGATATGCATTAGTGGTTTGGACTTGGGGATAAAGTACACTATTCAGAATTTTTTAAATAGCACAAAATGTAGAAATCTTGTAAAAACTAAGGGTGAAAGTAACAGATTTCAAGAAATTATTGAATGGTTGGTGGAACGAGTGAACATATGGCAAATGAAGTTCAATGTAGAGAAGTCAGATGTTGAGATTTGTGATTGGAATAATATGGGAAACATGCATGCCAACTGGCTGAATTATAAGTGCATTTCAAAGGAAAGAGACTTTAGTGTTTATATGCACAAATATTTGAAGGTGGTAGAATGGTTAAACAAAATGCTGAATGGTGAGCACTTCCATAAAGCAAGTGTGATCCTGAGCTTAAATAGAGGCTTAGAATTTAAAAGCTAGGATGTTATGCTAACCTGAAAAGAAGCAGATCCCAAGCTCGAGTCATGTGAGCCAGTAAGGGTACCAAACAAGACGTAAAGACTTTGTAGATGGTACAGAAGAAATGTAGAATAGTTTCAGGAAATTGAGATCACATTATATGGAAAGTGTGTAGAGATTGGGTTAATTCTTCTGAGAGCCCATAATGTGTCTTTTTATTAAACTTATTTTTCTAAACAAGCTGTTCAGAGATGTTATTGCACACTTTTGGAGCAGTTAGGAATTGAACCTGGGCCTCTCGGTCCAGGTATAGGGGACTATCACTGTGCCACAAGAGGGCCCTCTGAAAGTACGTAAACCTTAAGAAGACACTTGATACATGTGTGTAAAATATGGAAGGATTTAGATTGGAGTAAATAAAATTAAAACTTTGGACGAGTTAGTGACATAAGGGCATAGATTTAAAATAATTATCAAAAGAATCAAAGGCAAGTTGAAGAATTTTGTTTCATGGAATTAGTGGTTAGGATTTGGAATGGGCTGCTTGGTAGAATAGTGGATACAGATTCACTGGTAATATTCGAAAGTAGCTGGATCAGTACTTGAAGGAGAAAGAATCACAAAGATGTGGAAAAGAATGGTACCAACTGAAAGAGCTTCACTCAGCCAGTTATGCTATACCATCTATGATTCAGTTGGTTAAGAAGCAAATAATTGACATTACAGCATCTTTTCAGAGTTTCCTCTAGCAGCTCTTTCCATACATGCACCAACATCTCGATGAAAACGTTGCCCCTTAGGTCCTTCTATATAAAAAAAATTAATTTTTAATATTACATCTATTATTTGTATTTTGCATAATTTCGTCTGGCACCTAAAGCACTGTTTTAAATAAACTGCTTATAACACGTAAAATGGATTGATTAACTTAGAAAAAGAGTAACATGCCTTTTTTTTTCTAGACGATTTCCAACTGTTGAAAAAAGAGCCCGAAATTTCAATGGGAAAAACTATACAGAGCTACCAGAAGACAAGATCTTCCTCAATGCACTGTTAACAGAGCTTGATATGACTGAACTGGATAAGAACTTTGTGGAGCACAGAGATAGTTGTTGCAGAATAAATAGGACATCTGTTTATGAAATTGCAATAGGAGACAGTGTTCTTTGGCCTGTCCTTGTAATGACACAAAATGCTATCCTCTATGCTTGTTTACCTTTAGTCGAACAGTCTTTGACTCCCCGCCCGCCATTAATTTCTCTACGTGGAATATCTCCTGCATTTGCTCTACTATCAGGGTTGATGACCTTTTTAAACATGACACAAAGAAGTGAACCAGAAATTACTAATAAAATGACACAGATCTCCGCAATGTTAATGCACGCTTGTCCGTTAGGGACTCCAACAGATACTGACTTTGGATTGATGCAGACTCTGTCTGGCAGCTTTGTACCTCAGAATCCAATATCTTCAGTGCAGGCACAAAAACAACCAGCTTGGAAGCCTGGTATATACAAAGGAAAGCCACAAGTTAATGTCTGTGTCACTGAACAGATTAGATCTATGCAATATGACAAGAATGACGTCATTGACGTATGGCAGGAGTATGGAACTGTGACATGTAAGGTGAGATTCATTAACACATTTCCACCTAAAATAAGGGATGCTATGCTGTATTTTAAAATCATTGTGCATTTTTAATATGGGACTTTATAGATTCAATGTGTTTTACATTTATGTTTTGAATTTTGGAGAAATCACTTTTGCTGAAAATGTAAACTTCAAAATGTTTCTGCTGAATTCTAGCAGCCATTTAATAACTGAAAGAATATGCGTTGAGTTACATCTACATGCTTAGTTTCATTAATTAAATTTCCATTATTATTGGTAGCATTTTTATTTTATTGTATTTCTGAATGCTTTGGTTAATTTTGTCTGATAGCATCCCTTTCACCCAACACATGTACCTGTTTCATAGGAGAATGCTGTTTTGTTGTGGCAATCTTGCTTTCAAGTGAGAACACAATGGAAACAATTTTCTAATATATCTCATAGATATTCCCTAATCAATCAGTTCAGAGATATTGGTTCACTTCTGAATCATGTGGGACTTTAACTGCAACTTGTTGTTTAAAAATGGGGCACGACTACTATACCACACGTGCCCCCCTGATAAATCATCAAAGTGTGGTGTGAGCATGTAAAATGATGACTAGCACAACACCATTCCCTCCTCCAAGAAACCTCATTCAACTGCTCGGTTAATCAGTTCATTGGGAGCTGACAGGCAGAGCCAGGGTGGATTTCTGTGTGAATCACACAGCTGCTGATTTCTGAGTCCTAAAGGTCTAACTTTCTGCTTGGGGCGAATCCAGCAGTAAAAAGACAAATCTTTTGTCTTGTCCCTTGACCAAAACCAGCAAATGAGCCAAATGTTTGTTATTTTTGTTTCCTGTCATGTTTATAACAATAGCTACATTTGAAAAGTAATTCATAGGCTGTAAGCACTAAACTTAGTATTTTTTCCTGCCTGTGCAGTGTCTTTACTAGATCTTGGAAGTCTGTGTTGCATGATGATTCTTTTCTTTTATTTAAAAAAAAGCTTGATTTTGATCTTATGGTTTTTTTTCTAACTTGCTGTATTTGTTCCAACTTAGTGCGACCTAGAAGGAATACTGCCCACTGTTACAGTAAGCCTGAATCTACCAATCAATGGCTCTCCTCTACAGGACATTCTTGTGCATCCGTGTGTCAGTGCCGTTGATTCCACTATCCTCACATTTAACAGTGTTGATGATGTGGACGATTCATTGTTTAATGGACCATATAAATTCCCTTTCACACCACCGTTAGATGTATTTAAACTCTGCTACTACACGTCCCAGGTCAGAATATATTGTTTTTATTGAAATTCAAACAAAAAGAATGTAGTGAATTTTGATCACATTTTTTTTGTATAGCTATGTTTTTTTATAGAAGATTTGTTTAAACCATTTTCATTGAAGTTGAACTGTATTTAGTTTGTCTTAGATTATCAGTTTCAGCTTTGATTCCTGTCCTCAGGTGTCAACATTGGCTCCATGTTAGCCCTTCAAAATCAGATTGCCATGGGCTAATGGGGAAATACAGAGCTATTTATCACTTTGCTGTTTCTAGTTCCTAATGTGAATAATTTGGCTGTTGTTAGTTACATTATAACAGTGAATATACTTCAAAAGTATTTCATTGACTATGAAGTGTTTTTGGGACATCCCGAGGACACTAAATAAATGTATTTTTTAATTCTCTTTTAACTTTCTTCCTCAACTAATTAATTGTAAAAATGCGGATGCCCTCCATATAGGTTATGTTTTGGTGTTAGTTACTTGTCTTTGATTTTATTTTGGTGTATATTATTCTGACATTTTGTAACAAGGTTTGTTACAGAAAAAATACACACAGATTTATAGCTTTGGATCAAAACGTATGTACGTGACTCTCGGAAGCTGTTAGATGTCATGGGCAGATCTTGATACAGCTAAACACTGGCCATCAAAACTGGACCGTTTTTGTGGTCCATTTTCTTACACCCTACTATCTATGCTACTCGCTACATCATCAAAATCTAAATGTTATGCTATTAATTTATCTGGAGGAAGAGAAGATTGTACATATCTATTTTTTCATTTGGTTTCTAGCTTAATTGACTCATTAAAATGGGAGTTGCTTTACACCTACTATGTCAGAGACAATTTTGACTTATCCAAATCTTAATGTTTGATTTTTCATTCTTGTTGGAATCAGATTGTGATTGAAATACAATTACCTTCTCAATCTGTATATGATAATTTTTTAAATACATTCTGAAGTGGAACTCTTACAGCCCTACATAAAATGTTACCACTGGAAGAAAATACTTTTTGAAAGTGATCTGTAAATTGGAGCCTCTGCAGTATATTTTAGTGACTCGTAGGCTACATGATATGGTTTTTGATTCCGTGCCATGCAAATAATATGCTGCCTTTTGTGGTATATGAAATTCCAGGACCTTTGTTACCAGTGAAATATTCTTGTCTATATAAAACAACTTTCCCTATCTATATTTGTAAATATAACCATTATTTCAAAGATTAATAACTATACAATTCCTGTAACAAATGTTCTTAATCATTATTTGTTCATTGTGTAATTTATGTTAGCCTTCAATGATGTCACCTTCACCACAAAACAGTCAAAACTCTGAAATAAACCAAATGTTTTTTCAATGTAAAAATCAAAAAAGCAAATTTTTGATGTCATCGAGACTATCACTATATATTGCACAGTACAAAAGAAATTTGATTGAGAGTATTTACACATTTTATAAGATTTTTATTGTCATTATATTTTTACTTCATTTTACTGCATTCGTTGACTTGTTTGAAGTTTTCAGAACCTTTCAATTTAACAAAAAAAATTCCAATTTGATTTGAATAGAAAGACTAGATTGTTATTCCTTCTCAAATCAAATGGCCATCTGAATCAATATAGTTAATTTCAATTTAGGAGTTGGAGATTAGTTAAGTATTATTGACCTATCAGTTTGTTTGCAGGTACCCATCCCTCCAATTCTTGGTTCCTATCAAATGAAAGAAGAGGAGCAAAATTTAAAGATTACAGTTAATCTGAAACTACATGAAAGTGTCAAAAATGGATTTGAATATTGTGAAGCACATATTCCCTTTTTCAACAGGTAATATAGATGACAGCATCAAAAAGAATTTGTGTGCTAATATTTTCAAAATATTGGGGTAAACAGATGAGAAAGCACTATAGAAAACACTATTTTCACTGGTTGAGGACTAGGAACCATTGTCTAAAAATTGGAAATCAAACCTTTCACAAATGAAATTAAGCAACAACACAAAAGATGTATAAATTTTGAGCTTACTTAGCCAAACTGCAATTTATGCTACATTCATTGATTACATTTCCATTATTCAAACATAGATTCAAGTTTTCTTTAAAAGTTATTTTTTATGGGTGTGGCAATCACTAACACATTGCCCATTACTCATTGTCCTTCAGAAGATGGAGGTGAGTCACTGCCTTGAACCATTGCAGCCCCATCTGCTGTAGGTGCTCCCACAGTGCTACCAGGAAGGGAGTTCCAGACTTGGACGCAGAAAAGTGAAGAAATAGTAATGCAGTTTCCGATCAAGATGGTGTGTGATTGGCAAAGGAACTTGCAGAAGTTGTTGTTCCCATGTGTCTGTTGCCCTTGGAGGGGGAAAGTGAGGACTGCAGATGCTGCAGATCAGAGCTGAAAATGGGGTGCTGGAAAAGCGCAGCAGGTCAGGCAGCGTCCAAGGAACAGGAGAATCGACGTTTCGGGCATAAGCCCTTCTTCAGGAATCAGATTCCTAAAGAAGGGCTTATGCCCGAAACGTCGATTCTCCTGTTCCTTGGACGCTGCCTGACCTGCTGCGCTTTTCCAGGAACACATTTTCAGCTCATGTCTGTTGTCCTTGTCCTGTTGTGTTGTAGAGGTCACAAATTTAAACCATGCTGTTGGAGGAGATATGGTGTGTTGCTGCAGAACCTCTCATTTATAGTACATACTGCTGCCACTAGGGGCTAGTGGTGGAGGGAGCAAATGTTTAACATGGTGGATGGGTACCGAGCAAGCTTTGTCCTGGATGATGTCAAACTTTTTATGTGTTATTAAAGCCACATTCATCCAGGCAAGTAGAAAATATATGAAGTTACTTGTAGATTATCCATGATCTCATTCAGTGGTGAAATAAGCTTGAAGGGCAAAACAGACCTGTTCCATTCCGATATTGCAATGAGTGCTTTTTCATGAAAATGAGATCAGTAATAATATTGGGAATATTAGCTTAATTTTCAGTGATTGGACCATAGTCCTAGGGGAGGCCAGAGGAGGTGCTAGAAAGTTGGCATAGTGGTGCAGTCGTTAGCACTGCTGCCTCTCAGCGCCAGGGACCCGATTTCAATTCCAATCTCAGGTGACTGTTTGTGAGGAGTTTGCACATTCTCCACGTGTCTGCGTGAGTTTTGTCCAGGTGCTCTGATTTCCTCCCACAATCCAGAGATGTGCAGGTTAGGTGAACCAGCCAAGCCAAATTGCCCATAGTGTTTAGGGATGTGTAGGTTAGGTGCATTAGTCAAGGATAATAGGGTAGGAAAAAGGGTCTGGGTGGGTTGCTCTTCGGAAGGTCGTTATGGACTTGTTGGGTCGAAGGGCCTGATTCCACACTATGGATTCTAAGTTCTATTCTAAGAGTCGATGTTGGACCTCTGCTAGGTTGACAAGCTAACGACAACTACAGTCTTGTCAGCAGATTTGATATCAAAGTTAGTTTGACTAATAGAGAATAGAGTGCTACAATTTCCGAAGGAGATAGGTTAAAATGGGAGTGGGATGCAGGGAAATTGAGATGGCAAATTAGCATATTCAATTGCAAGTGAAGAGATTTTACTTGCTGTGCAGTCACATTCTGAAAATGTAACTGATATATAAATCTCATAGGAACAGAGTTTCATCTGTTGCACAATGTAGTCATCTGAATTCGTTTTCTGGATGAATGCTTTTAACTTGTGCGTTTTCCTTTCCATATGTAAAAAGACAGGCTATAAAGACTGTTCTTTCAACTGTTTGTTTAAGGTATTTACTTTGATAAGTTAAGTATGTACTTAGGACCACTGCAAACAAGAATAACGTTTAGAGATAACTGTTACATTAGCAATATTGACTCAGACCCAAACTGTTAAATAGTTTTTAAAATTATTTTTACACTTGAAACGAATAGTCATTCAATCAGTACAAGATTATTTGCAGCCATTCTTCAAGCATGGTGATTCTTTTTGAATTCGACTAGTATCTTATCGATTGTTCTTTACACACAGAATATTAGCTTTTCATTTTGCAAAGTATGATCCTAATAATCTTTCATTCTGTTCTTACTACTCAAAACTTGGTTACGTGGCCAGTACTGCATTTTACCATTGTCTGTATGGAAAATAAATGCTTACAAATCTGCAAACACAACCATTAAAAGTTTATTTTCTCTTTAACTGTTCCATACCTTCCAGTAGTAATCAAATTTCTTTCCTGCTGTTTTCAGCATTTATGTTAATCATAGTAATGTTTTTGGCCACAAAGGCTCCTTCTCGTCCTGGGTATTGATCATATGCTTTGAAGGAGAAAGTGAGGACTGCAGATGCTGGAGATCAGAGCTGAAAATGTGTTGCTGGAAAAGCGCAGCATGTCAGGCAGCATCCAAGGAGCAGAAGAGTCGATGTTTCGGGCAGGAGCCCTTATTCCTGAAGAAGGGCTCATGCCCAAAACGTTGACTCTCCTGCTCCTTGGATGCTGCCTGACCTGCGCTTTTCCAGCAACACATTTTCAGCTCCTATGATTTGAACTCAATTATCTTTCTTGACAGCCTGTAGAGCATTTTTCATCTTCAAGGTAGATTACATTATGATTTTCATTAATATCAAAATTAAGTCAATTGAACTTTTTTTTCACATGAAAAATAACCTAACATTCTGGTACTTGCAATGGAATAGTTGCAAAAGTGAAAACATCAGAAAATGTAGTTCCACTTGAAGGTGACTGCTCTTATTTCGGTCAATATTGCTTTAAATGCTTTTTTAAAGACAACATTGCAAAATTCCACTTCATAAAAAGGAGTTGAGATTTAAGTTTTGGGATTCAAAGGTCGCATGCTGTATCATCACCTTTTCATAAACAATCTATTACAGCTGTTATCAAAAGATAGAATATTATTTGTATTTCTTGGATTGCAGAAAGCAGCATAATAATGTGCCACTGGCCCTAATCAGCTTTAGTGTAAAATCATTGGAAGATCAACAGAGATCAATTCAAAACAGTCGATTATTGAGGATTAATATACTTTGATTTATTTTGTTTAGTTACATGAAGTTTGTGTGTTGGCCTATTTCTCTCTGATTTAATTAATGGCACATTTGTCCCTAAGTTTAAACATAATATTCCTGAAGGAAGATAAATATTAAATCGTTTGAAATCAAGATGCATGTATGAATTAGAAGTCTTTCAAAAGGTACCTAGTTATTCAATTCTCTCTCTTTCATTACAGGGGTCCAATAGTACACGCTGAGTGTAAGGTGAACCATGGGCAACTGGAGGTGTCACGGGAGAAAAGCTTGTTGGTCTGGGTCATCGGTTAGTTTATTGATTGTTCCATTTCACTTAAATTTGATTCATGAAGCAAAATATCTTTTGTGTAGTAACAGATTGTAATGATTTTCCCAATGTAAATACTGCAATTTCAACTTTAGTAATAAATAAAAAGTCCTTTCTCTAATATACGACATACCTTCATGGCCGAAACTAAGATGCATTTAATTGTGTGTTATTCATTCAGTAACCAGCTTTTCCTATGGCCAGACAGTCTTAGTTCCAGCATATGGAAGTTGGGTTGGGGACCCTGTGGAATCCCATCATAGTAGTCTCTGAAGAAATTGCCCAGGAAATGCCCTATCCTCACCCAACTCTTGCCCCAACCCTCAAACCTTCAACCCTGACACCAAGAAGAGAACTGTCAGGATAGAAGTAGGGCTACACATTTCTAAGGGAATTCCAAGAAGAATTTCCTGTCAGAAATGCTCCCTTTTGCAAAGAAGAAGGTTAGTGTGCCTATCCATGTGAGATTGCCATTTATCAGAAAATCTAGCTTAACATGTAACAGTGGAAGAAAATTGCTAAAATGTTAGGGATACCTTATTTTTCATTTGCAGCAGTCTAATGACTTTGAATTGATCTGTACTATATAGCAATGAGATCAATGTCACTATTAAATTACACATTTATTATTCACAAAATGCCTGCGTGTTAACGTGAAGAGGGAGATTATCAGTGAGGATAGAAGTAGATAAATTGTTCAAACATAAATGGAGTTGTATGCACTGGATAGCTGAGCAGAATCTTGGCAATACTTTATTTTTTTTCTAGTCAGGGAAGAGAATTGTACCTCTGGATCCTCCTGTTAAATTATACAAGTGGCAAATGTCTTCAGAACACACCAAAAACTGTATTGATTCCAACTGCTTCAACAATTAATTATATTGTAACGTTGGAATATATTACCTTGTCAAGTAATTGAATGCATTAATACTAAATCAGTGTTAATGAAGCAATTTGTTTCATTTTCCATCAAAAAAGTTCATAATGGTTTATCTCATTGCAAAGATTTATAATTTGACTGGTTTCTTGCATATTCCTAATGTTTGATTCATAAAGGTTACTAATAATACACAGGTAAATCTATGTATTCACCAACCAGAGATATCACATTGGCTAACTGCTTTAAAATTCAGCATGAAACAGCATGCTTTGGGAAGTTAAAGCTGTTTTGCTCTTTATTGAGCTGTAAAGTTACTGAAAAGCTTTGAAGTATTGGTGTCATTAGTACTTCACTTTTGAAGGCAAATAGATCATGTTACAATGAATGTTAATCTTGGGGATCAATTATTTTGGTGAATTAGTAAGAATATTTTCTGTAAAATTACAAAATATTCAATGCATTTATTATTATGAGTATGTTTCAAATACTATTTGCTTTATTCCATTTTTAGGTCAGAAATTCCCTAAATCTTTGGAAGTATCTTTAACTGGTATTGTAATGTTCCCTGCATTTGGTATATCAAACCATTCAGTGCAGCTAACTGATCCATTCTGCACTGGCCTTACTGCATATGTTAAGGTACGTAGATTGGGATTTACTTTGACAGATAATTATCTCAACCTGTCATTTGAAGAAATGAAATCTTAAAATGTATATGCAGTCAAACTATTTTAGACTGTGGAAAAATATCTTTAAATGGGACACTGTTTGCAGGGTGCCCTTCTCAATTAACAACATGTCTTATTGATAAATTTGTAATTGCCACAACTCTTCTTTAAACAGTGAGAATAAAAAAGATCCATGGTAGGAAAAAATTGCCATAACTGTTAGACAGATTGACTATCAATTACAGTCTATTCGTGCAGCTGGTGACTGCAATTCCATTTTAAATAATTCTGTGCTGTAAATACTCAAATCTACTCCTACATCAAGTAATTAGAAGTATGTAACCTTTTGATTTTAAATATTGACATGCTGTCAACTTCAGGTAGTCCAGTCTCCTGAATTTAGAAGTAAAATAATGTTCAGGTTAAACTTTGAGTCATAAACACATCAAATACTGCTAGTAGCTGGATTATCAAAACTATTTTTTAAAATAATCAGAATTTCAGAATGCAGTGACAAGTGAGGGTCAATGTTGGGACAACAACTATTAATTTTATAAATTAACCATCTGGACAAGAAATGAGAGCATTGTTCCTAAGTTTGCAGATGACACAAAGATAGCTGGAGGGGCAGATAATGTTAAGGAAGCAGGGAGGCTCTAGAAGGGCTTTGACAGGCTAGGAGAGTGCTCAAAGAAGTGGCAGATGTAGTACAAAGTTTGAAATTGTGAGGTAATGTGCTTTGGTAGGAAGAATAGAGGCATAAAGTATTTTCTAAATGGATAAAGGCTTTGATAATCTAAAGCAGAAAGGGACTTTGGAGTCCTAGTTTAGGATTCTCTTAAGATTATTACACAGGTTCATTTGGCAGTCAGGAAGACAAATGCAATGTTAGCATTCATTTCACGACGTCTAGAATACAAGAGAATGGATATATTGCTGAGGCTTTTTAAGGCTCTGGTCAGACCACATTTGGAATATTGTGAGTAGATTTGGACCCTGTACCTAAGGAAGGATGTGTTGGCATTGGAGGGAGGTGCAGAAGATATTTACAAGAGTGGTCCCAGGAATGAGGAGTGGTTAAGGATAAGAGACAATCTGATTGAAACTTACAGAACACTGAAAGGCCTGGATAGAGTACACATGGAAAAGATATTTCCACTAGTAGATAGTAGGACCCGAGGGCAAGCCTCGGAATGCAGGAACAACCCTTTACAACTGAGATGAGGAGGATTTTTTTTTCCGCCAGAGTGTGCTGAATCTGTGGAATTCACTGCTGCAGAAGGCTATGGAGGCCAAGTCATTGAGCGCCTTTAATGCGGAGACAGATTCTTGATTATTAAGGGGATCAAGGGTTATGGGAGAAGGCAGGACAATGGCCTAATTCTGTTCCTATGTGTTATGGTCTTAATGCCAAACAGTTAATGTAATTTAATTTCCATCTAAATGTTGATTGTTATAAGCTCTGACTACTTATAGCTATTTTCCAAAGTACACAAAATGTAACAATCTACATTTTGTGGACTGCAGCTTCATACATTCATGTGCTAGGTAACCATTTGAATGGGGTATGTCTGTAACAGAGATGAATACTTGGGGTCAATCGTTCTGTTACCTCTGGTTTTAACAATTTAGTTTATTATTGTTTTCCTCCCATGTTTTGCAAAATGTTGGACAACATAAGTCTCTCATAAGATGTCAAAGAATATCAAAGTGACTTAATTTACAGTAAGAATTAAGGATGTTATAAGATTATTTCAAATATTTAATAGAGATTGCTTAACTTTCAAAAACCTTAAAAGGAAATAATTGGACAATATCAAATAGTAAAATAGCAAAATAGTAAGCACAACTATGCTTACTTTGACAGAAAAATAACTCTTTGAACAGTGCAATGAGCTAACACATATTGTTTTATTCCAGGAAATACAGATTTATTTCTGCGTAATAATAGTTATAGTTATGAATTTTGTGCATATCTTTTACATTTGTTCAGTGTAGAGGACAAGATATAGCTTCATGAGAAAGGGCTGGATAAAAGTGTCATTCCATTCCATTCCTCCTTGGAAACCTGGTATGGCACAATGTTGTGGCGGTGTACTTTAAGGTTTTCTTAGGATAAGGAAACAAAGTATAATTATTAATGGAAATCTAATGATGGTTAAAAAAAACTCATTTTGGAATAGGTTACCAAAATGTAATTCATGCTTTTTTTTACTTAAATCCTTCATATTTTGTAATACTAATATGGAAAGCTATGTAACTTAAGCAAGAGATAATTGTCTTATCCTGAAGTTAGCTTGGTGTACTAGATGTACTGTCCAGCTGATTTGTTGATATCTAAATTTCAAAGGTGCTTCGACTTCAGTTCACCCAAAAAGAAACTTATTCTGTAAGACGATAGTTGGGTTTTTGTACAACCCCACATTATAGAAAAATCGCAGGTTAGAAGCAGCACTTAAAGTGTTGGTGATGTAATGGCGTTACAACCAATACATGTCTTAAACGTTTTCACTTTAGCAACAGTGTCCCAAATTCATCAATCGCATTACAGTGAATTTGAGTTAACAAAATGTGCATTATAGCAGAACGACCTGTAGTTAGAAAATGAATGGAAACTTTTCACAAGTTTTTAATGACAATTAACTCATTTTGCTCTAAAGCTATTTGTTAATTTTTCATTTTCTTAATTTTATTTTATATCTCCAGCTTTACTTTCGAATACCAGATTATACACTGACAGGTTGTTATGTGGATCAACATTCTATACAAGTGTATTCATCAGCAAAACCCAGAATCATCACATGTAAGGTTCTTATATTGTTTGATGTATGAATATTTTTAATTGTCTGCTAGCCAGAACAGATTGTTTCCTGCAGGGGTCAGTCTTGCCTGTTATGTAGCAGAAAGCAGTGGACTCTAGTACAGTGAGGTGAAGATTTGCACGTGCATTTGCCTCATGACGTTGTTATTCTGGTATGTGACATGCAATTGCCTGATTCAACTCAAAAAATGGTACTAGATTTAATCATGATTTAATTATTAAGGTAGGCAGCTTTATTGATCTTTACTTCTCCACTTCTCAAATTTGTAAACCTTTTAGCTTTGTTACTGTCCTTGTATTATCATACACATCATTATTAGCTGTCCATCGAATTGAGAATGATGTTTACGTGGAATTGAAAGTGTCTGCCATGGTTTTTGTGTCTGAACAAGCCTATTCTCAACCCACAGATCTTTGTGCACATGGGACAAGACGTCCTACATAGTGAGATCTGGAGAGCAAGATTCGCTTCCTTTTCTTTCCTTCTCTGCCAAAGCTCTGCATTGTTGTTGTGACTCAGAGTGATACAACTTAATGGTCAGGTTGTTCCAATATTGAACAATTAGTAGTAAGCACCATAAGTGAGGGCCCTCTTGTCGTACAATGGTAGTTTTCCTGCGTCTGGACTGGGAGGCCCAGATTGAAGTGCCAGCTGCTCCAGAGATGTGTAATAATATCTCTGAACACTTGATAGGAAAAATAGTAAGCAGATAGTAGAAGATCTTCAAAGTGTTTTCAAATATTTTGTTTGCTTATTTGAGAGTTGAGAAAACAGCATCTGTCTGGGGAGATGCTATTCAACCATTCATACAAGTTTGTAGTGAATACTGTGGGTATACTGGCATGGAGTAATGTGTGTACAAGATGGGAACCATGTGATGAAGATAGCTGTCAGTGGGGCTTAGGTTATTGGGTCAAGGCATAAAAAATGGAAATGATCAAAAGTGGCCTGAAACGAAGAACATAATAATACAGCAGGTGTCCAGCGAGTCAGTAGAGCCCCTTCTATTGTTGATTACAGCTGAAATTTAACATCAACTCTTCAAGTCAAGATCCCTACATATTGCTTTCTGGGTACTTTATCAATATCTTAAACTGTAATATGTCACAATCTATTACTGAGACTGGAGGGTTTGAGTTATAAGGAGAGGCTGGTTAGGCTCTGACTTTTGACGCTGAAGCATGGAAGGCTGAGGCTTATAGAGGCTTATAAAATCCTGAGGCCTTTAGATAAGGTGAATAGCCTAGGTCTTTTCACCAGAGTGGGGTGGGGGTCTAAAACTAGAGGGCATAGGTTTAAGGTGAGAGGGGAAGGATCTAAAAGGGACCTGAGAAGGAATTTTTTTCCCACAGAGGGTGGTGCCATATGAAATAAGCTGGTGGGGGAAGTAGTTATAATTACAGCATTTAAAAGGGCAGATACATGGATAGGGAAGGTATAGAGGGATATCGGCCAAACGCAGGTAATAGTTCAGTTTAGGTCGGCATGAACCAGTTGAACCAAAAGGTTTGTTTCCACATTGTATGACTCTATGACTCTGATTCTATTCAGACAGAGTGTCCAGTCCATCGAGATTGGGAAAGCAGGAGTTTCGGCTGAACACTTACAGAGCTAGCTTCAAGAACAATACTAGCATTTGTTTAACATTCCTCCCACTGAACCTGAATGATGGGTCATTGATATATTGATAGAATTTCTCTGGCACACATATATGTCACTGATTCACATTCCAGGTCTCACTGCACTATGGATGAGTGATTAGGCTAACTAATCAGTACACTCCTAATTCTGTTAATATGAGGATGTCTTTCTTACCGACACTCACTGCCATACTTTGGATCAACTGCACCAGCTTAGCTTTTTACAATGTTGGAGCTCCTCATCAATGGTTGCCTTTTGAGAAAAGTAGTTTCCAAAGTACATTAAGTGCTTAACGTATTTCAGAGTCTCCCCTTCACATAGATGGGCGGTGGTGGAATATTTAGCTGATCAGGTGTGAGTTGATATAAGTTTTGTTTCTGCAAGTTTAAAGAATAAGTCAAGTTTCTTTTATGCAGAATTGAAGAGATTGATTTGCAGCAGACTTGCAAATGGACCTTACTGTCACCTGCAAATTGTAGGTCATGTTTGTCTGTGCTGTTCAGTTTGGCTTTGGCATGGAAGCAACTGAGGTGAAAGAGCTTTCGATCAAGATTATATTTATTACTCAGACCAGAAACCTTCGTTCTTTGAGTTGAATAGCTGGGTCTTTTGGGTTAGTCACTGAGATAGCACCGCCATACCTAGATGGAATACAGACTGACACATAAGTAACCTACCAATTCATTGTAACTTCATAAATTTCATCTTTTTGTACTGCTGTATTTCTATAGAGTACCAATTACTTTTATCAAAAAAAATTATAATCAGTGTCAGATCTTGTGTGTGTTAGCCCTGAGCGCAACACAATTAAAACATTTAGCTGTTGACTTGAGTATTTTCTTTTGTTTTCCCAGCCAGGGAACTACTTTCTTCTGAGTACTACATCTGGAACTCCAAAGGTGATGCACCCGTGGCCAGCAGGCCATTAGGATCCTTACGAAATTGGGAGTGAACATTTGGGTGAAATGTTTCAGAACAAAAATCTGTTTTCAAAACAAGATACAATAGTTAAATATTCAGTTATCTATTTTAAATTGTATGAAACAAAAATATATCCTAATTATAATGGTAAATTTTATTCAAGTGATGTACCAATGATAAGAATTGTAAATATATTAATAAAACATGAAAAATTTGCCTGAGTGAGCCACAGTACTTATTACAAATATGATGATCTGTAACATTTTGGAGAGTTCTTTCTTGCCCTGCTATCTTGAATACATCGAATAAAGGATACTGTGCTAATTCAGCAGCTAATTCAAGCAACCATTATTGTCAGTGTTGCCTTACTGCCAACAATTTACAGGTCGACCCCTGATTCCGCAGTTTACTGTGGTCCAAACCCAAGCAAGGACCAGGGGGCTGCTAGGAAGGTTTGAATAGGTTTGCACCTGTCTGCAGTTTGATGCTTCCGCTGTACGTATCCCTTGCAGGTACAGGGGGACGACTGTAGTTAAATAAGCCAGGACCTGAAACTTTGAATTTTATATTCTTCTTCTCACTCCACCCCAGTTGTAGTGTGACAGTTACCGTCTCAGCAGAGCTTAGCTATATTAGAACATGGAGTGAACCTGGAGCTTTACAGGTAATTATATTTCAACTAATCAATTAGTAAAGTGAGTTTTTCTGGTCAATTTTTAAAATAGTTCATAGCTAATTCACTGTCTAAATAAACAGTAAAGAAAAAGGTATTCCTTTCATGTACTATTAAAGTTTAATATTTCAGTTCTGCATTGTACGAAAGTAGTATGCAACAAACTTTTTCACCGAGAAGCAATAGATTGCTCACACTGCAGTTCACAGACCACACATTAGATTAATACTTGTATAGTGTTTGACCAATCCAAACAAAAGAAATTGTTTGCCCTGCATCAAAGAAATTTTTAAAAAGTCACCTGTTTTCTTTTCTCTCCAGTCTTTTTATTCTGAACTGACTTCCTCCAGTATACTCATTACAAGCACAAGTTTATTTCTGAACTCTACAAATGTTATTCCTTAGCTTACTTTCAAATGCTGTGCTAAAAGGTGTTACAAATAGCTGCCCCTGCTGTTTCTTCTTCCCTGTGGCAAAGCTCCACTCGCTCATTACTTGATAGCACATATAATACCAGAAACAATTTTATTTATTTGTGGAATTTGGGCTTCACTGGCAGGGCCAGCATTTATTGCCAATTCTTGAGTTGGTGAGCTGCCTTCTTGATTTGTCACGGGTAGACCCACAATGCTTTAGGCAGGGTTTGCCAGGTTTTTGACCCAGCAACACTGAAGAAACAGTGATGTATTTCTACGTCTAAATGGTAAGTAGCTTGGAAAGGAACTTGCAGGTAGTGATATTTCTATGCATCTGCTCTCCCAGTCCTTCTAAGCAAATAAGCTGCTATCAAACATTTTCCCATTGTCAATATTTAGTGACATTAAAAAATATATCCAACAAGTATGTTTTGACTTCCTTTCTTACAGAACAGTTGAAAGAAGAGGAGCTTTCAGTGAAAAAAAATGCTTGCAGAGTTAAGCTGTTCCTTATTCGTGATATATTAACCAATGAATTTAACCCTTCACCATGGCTAAGTGATCATTGCACAGTTTGATATTGAGTTGGCATCTTAACAGATGTTACTTTTGGCCATTGTACTGCAAAGGCTGCAGACTGTCATAGATAAGTGAACATTCACGAGTCACGCAATTACTGCCACTCCAAGCAATGTTTCCTCTCCACCAGTTGTCAGATGACTTGACCATAATCTTGTGATGAAAAGAAAACTGCAGTGCACTACGTCAATGTTTGTCTTCCAATCATTTGTACTGACTTCATAATAGCCTCAAGTCTTTTTAAAAAGTCATACATGAGACAAAATGAACACATTTTAAATAGCCCATGCTACCCACTTTCACCAAATAGTTACTGTTGTTGCAAATGAATATATTTACCTAAACACAATTAACATGTCATTCCCCACTATTCTAATATCATCTCCTATGTCATCAAAACACATTTTAAAGTTCTTTTTAATTATACACAGATACTCTTAATTCTGAGCAGCATGTGAAAGGGAATTCCTTTTCCTGAATCTGCATTTTAGTACAATTACATTTTGTATCATAGACCTAATATAAATTAAATTTGAATATTGCTTTAAATTTGCAGTGTTTAGTCTTTTTGTGTGGATTAGAAATAGTAGACTATCAATAACATGGCAATATAGGTATTTTATTAACACACTCCAGTCTTTTGTAAAGAGATGGATTAAGGAGTGAGATTTGAAAGCCAGATGAGTTCTGTATTAATTTATTTTGAAATATTTCCTCCATAATAGTCACGCCTCCAGAAAAAAAAGTGAACAAATGAGAAGGCCGATGCCATCTGCAGGTTCGGCTTACCCTCCATCAGGCCTCTAAGGAAACAAAGAAGGCAGGAGAGAAGCCCATACTTTTTACCTTTTGTGGTCAGCTGATCCCACTGAGTTGCTTTTGGTCATGTCTGGAAATCTTCTACTTCAGAAAGGTTTTTTTTTGAAGGCTGAGTCTGTTTCCAGTTTGGTAGGTGACCTGTTTTGTGTTTTCAGTGTGTCTGGGAACTCCTTAGTGTAATTAGTGACCTTTGAACTCTGAAGCTAATCCTGAGCTGTTTTGTATTCCTTACCCATCTTTAAGGCTGGTCTTCTCTCTTTTTCAGTATCCGTTGCCACAATTAAAGAAGAAACAGCTGCATTTCAAAGGGATTCCGATTCTAGAAGCTTAATCGTGATTGACAAGGCCTTCTTATTCTAGGCAATAAGAAAACTCTGGGAGTCCTTTCTTCTGCTGAAACTTCAATCATTTTCAAAAATTCTCATTTGGATTTCATTCTATTCCTTTTATAACTATTCTGCTATACAATTTTACAAAGTTGAAAGATGCTTAGTATTTGCAGTATATATGAATTGCATTCATCCCAAGATTGGTGCCAGACCTATATTGTTGATGGGGAGGAAGCTAAAATCCATTTAGCTTCACAACACGGTTATAAAACATTGTGCAAATCCTGCAGACGGTCTTCTGTCACAACACTTTTATCTGTGTACATAAAAGTAGCTTGCAGCATGGCATTCTATAAGCTAAAATGTCCAGGAAGTGTGCACATTAAAGCTACTGTTTTAAGCATTTTCACGGCTTTTTTGTACAGGACTCTGTATTTTAAAAGATACTTTGTCATGTTGAGAAGTTGTAAGTAGATTAGTAAATGAATTCTGGAGCATAACCTTGTTTTTTTTAACTCAACTGTACCTATTCAGTAATTATATTTAAATACATCAGTTTTGGTTGTTGTAATATGTGTTTTATGTTAGTATCTGAGACAAATTAACATTTAACAAAAGTTAAACTTGCTTTTATGATTAAAAGATAATCTTTTTCCCCCTCAAATCACCACTGCCATCATCAAAGCAGCAAAAGAAATCAATCATTTTCTAATATAGTCAGATCTTCGGTATTTAACTAATGTGATTATTTCTTGAGCTTCAGGTGTATTCTTCCACAAGGGTTACTGGATAGTGTCTGTTGTGAAAAGGCTGATAGATATTTTCCCTAATCCAGGCAAGGAGGGTAATTATCAATCATAAAATGCCATGCCACTGCCCCAACCAATTCAGTGTTGGACTGGCATAGAATAACAAATGGAAGTGAATTAATTAAGTGACTATTGACACAATAAATAACACGTTTAACGGAACATATTTTGATAAATTCATATATTCAAGTTCCAACTGAACTAATTTTTTTAAATTATATGTCAGAAGATCCAAGATCATTCATGCTGACTAAAAACTTCAGAAAAAGAATGAATTTAGTGATTTGAGTGGAACATTTATATGATTGCCAATTTTATGGAAGATCAATACTTGCATTTTGAATTAATTGACAAACTTTGTAGACAAATTATTTAAATATGAACCTATTAATTTCCTTTTGTACAATGATACATCTTAAGTCTCTGGCTTTAGTAATTTTCACTGTATTAAAATTTATAACCTAAATCTTCCCTATCAATAATGCAGTACAAAACTTGGAGTTGCAATTGACATACATAAAATTGTGGTAATATATACCCTTTATTGAGATAAAACCATGAGGCCATTATATTGTCTGCAAACTATTTATATGCGTTCAAAATTAACTTTGAAATAAAACTATCTCAGTGAGGCTGAAAAGTATTGCTGACCACAAGGTGAGACCTTACATCAATGCCTTAAATCAATCCAAACGTCAATAATGTACTCATGATTTGGAGATGCCAATGTTGGGCTGGGGTGTACAAAGTTAAAAATCACACAACACCAGGTTATAATCCAACAGGTTTAATTGGAAGCACTAGCTTTTGGAGTGCAGCTCCTCCACAACCACCTGATGAAGGAGTGGCGCACCAAAAGCTAGTGCTTCCAATTAAACCTGCTGGACTCCAACTTGATTGTTGTGTGATTTTTAAGTCAATAATGTAAATTATTTCAACGATGAACTCCACCATTTCTAAACTATTTTAATTCCAAAAAGCAAAGAACTGCAGATGCTGAACATCTGAAACAAAAACAGAAATAGCTGGTGAAACTCAGCAGGTTTGGCAGCATCTGTGGAGAGAAAGTAAAGTTAAAGTTTCAGGTCCTTTACAGCTCATTTTGCAAGAGGGAAAGCGCAAGTAACTTCCACTCCACCTCTTAGTTCTCCATTATCAGTTGGCTTGACTGGTCTTATCTTTCCATCATCATCCAGTCAAATCTTTCCTGTTTGAAAATGTTTAATTCTATTGGTTGATTTGACATAAATATTTCTCATGCATGAACTTTATCTTCAGTGTCTTGATGTTTGGTCCCCATATTACCCTGACACATGTCATTTCCAGTACAAAGTATACTGCATGCCATGCTGCTTTCTGAATAAATACCTAATGTCCAGATCGAATTTTGTCAATATAAATATTTAATTATTTGCATCTTATTTGTACCCCTTTTCTAAGCCGCCAGTCAAGCTGTTCCTCTCTTCATAAAATTCTTAAATACTCAACCCTTTCCTAATCAAACCCAGTCAATGCTGTTACCACCTGAACATTTTTTTTTGTTTAATCCACGTTGTGCATATCCAACCTCTCAGAAAAAAATTAGGACTAGCTCTGGTGGGATTACAGCTACATAAAACCATCCGAGAGCACACTTAACAAAAAAGCCTAAATGTGTACCTCTTGATGTAGCTTCTACGTGGGACTTTTCAATATGCAAAAGTTGATTCGCGTCCGATCGTACAATGGTATTATCCACAAAAAGTACAAATTCACAACAGCTCAACAACGTGAAATAAGATGTATTTGAAAAAGGAAGACAGTTGACAAAGATGTTGAAAAACAATTAACATTGTTCAGATTTCAGGGACCTTTTGGGATTACATCTTAAAAGCCAGCAAATCAGATTTGCAGCAACTGAAAGTGAAACTGATACTTCCTTTACGAAAGTTTGCAATACTATCCAATTCGAGCCATCGTCCAGTCAGTTTGTTGTATTATTAGGTTAGAATACATGAAGGAATGTTATCTGTTTTCACAAAGAGGACCGCAACTAAAAGAAAAGTTAAATGTTAGCTGAATTCTGAACCTTTTAACCTGGCTCAAGCCTGTTGCTCCCTGTTATGCAAATACCTTAAAATCCCCTTGTTTAGTTCAGTGGAAATAATTTTTTGAATGACAGGTTTACTTTGTGTGGATTCAATTGGTGATTAATCCCCCTTTGATCTAGGGTATTTTGCTAAACTACCAGTTACCTCTTCTGACAGAGTGCAACTGAGATTAGGGAGATCATTGGAATGCTATCAGGGTGTAGGTTTATTTTCCATAACCTCTAAGAGCAAGGGCGAGGAAAGCAATCTATTTGTAGGATTTGATGCTGTGCGGCGTTGTCAATGGAGTCAGGAAGCTGATTGTATTTATTTTAACACTGCAACTGTTTTTTTCACACAAACAAGGCAGATTTTTTGTTAACATTGCACATCCTTGTTGATTGGGCAGTTATGTCAACACTCAAACCAATTTGGTGAAGGGAATAATGTTCCGTGTTCATCTCAAACATAAAACTGTCAATGTATCCCTTTAGCCTCATCAAGAAGTGAGCAGATTTCCCCTTCAAATAGCTGTCGAGTTGATGTAAAAGTAGAATGGTGAAGATAAAGGTTTTAACGAGTTGAATAATTAAAGCCTAGACTGTAAAACGTGTTTCGTGCATGCATTCCCGTTATTTTCACTTGCAGTTTATGGATAACGGCACAACTAACGTCATCCTTCATTCCACTGTCACAGACATTCAATAAGCATTGCCTTGTAAAACTTTTATTTAAAGAGATCTCGATTTCTCAATTCCAGTTTTAATTCCTTTTCCACATTAGAGGAGCTGCAAATTTCTAGCTGAGATTGGTGTCATAAATCTGTGAATTGCCATTTTTGCTAACAGGCGGTTATAACATATTGAATGACGAGAAAATGTTTGAAATATTTAGCTCACTGACAACTTCCAACTCTGTTGAAATGACTTCTGAGAATTTGTATCTAAAAACGATCAAAGATTTTCTTTAAAATTTCAAATTATAACATTTTTAAATATACCTACAATGCGATGATGTTTCTTTGTGTGAATTAGCTTTGTTTGAATTAAATAAGCAGCTGTAATGTTAAAATATGAACAAGCATTAATGCAACTTAAAAAAAATAAGATAAATTTGAGAAACAATAAGCCAATGGTAAATTGTCCCATTTCTTGTCAGATAGATTTTCCTAGTTTTTGTTGCACAAAGCTTGTTCTGATAATGTATATGTATTATTGTATATATGAATTCTTTATCACAGCCAGACTCCAGGAAAGACAAAAAACACTGGCAAATGAAGCTTAGAGGACACTGACCTAGGTTATCTTTGTACACCTTCACGTTATTTATTATTATAGGGAGGCACTGGGAAGAGACATTTCCGAGTTCCCTGCACCATTCTTTTGCAAAAATAGATGATGGAATATTAAGCCGTTGGAAAGAGGAATACACCTCAAGAAGGAAAATCATGATATCCATACAATGCACATCATGGCAGTTCATAGTAACATTAGCAAGTTCAAGCACAGGCTGCATGGCTAAGAAAGCAAAACATAAAAAAAATGTTGCTGTTTAATTAATTTCTGCTGAAGCCATTTCCCACTTGTCACAGGACTGAATGATGACCTCTCATATATTTTTCTTCACAGAATATACACAAGGCAATTTTTGTCCTGAACATTATCCAACTCACTCCATCTCTTGTACTGGAAGAGGCAACAGCTAAATCTAAATTTGAACAATTGCTCAGAAAGAAAGATAAATAAGCAGGAGGAGGAGGAAAGCTGATAATTCACAAGTTTTAGATGCTTATTTATTTCTTCTGTGTGATGTCAAAGAATAAATAATTTGTTGGTATTTTTGATGTGTGAATGTATTACATTAGATCATGACTGGTAAGAGAAGATTATAGCTGCTATTATTATATACTGTAGATGTATAACATTTTAACAGCCGTGTTTAAAGGAATAACCATGTAAATGAGTTAAAACATAAATTGCTGTGGTGAAGCACAGAGGTTAGCTAACAATCTGATCTCATGTGAAGGCTTTTTTTTCCTAATTTAGGTATGTTTAATTTATTAATTGGGGTGATTTATGAATTTGTATTAACTTACACGCACACTACAGAAATTGAATCTTTATGTTACCTGATACAATGACAAAAATTTGTTATGCAAGTAAAAGTTTATCAAATATATGTTTGGGTTGAAGCGATTATTTGCTATATGGAAGATGCCAAGTATGTAGGAATAACATTAGAATTATTTTTATAAAATCATTTTATTTGAACGATCTTGATTTGTATTCAATATTCAATGCCAGTTATAATTATTCAAGTGCTTGAATGTATCACATTACAGAAAGTAAGTCTCCACTGTAGTTTAATAGAAATAACATTTATATAACACTTTTCAGACTCATAAAATAACTCAAACTACTTCAAAACCAATCCATTGATTTATTCCATTTTGTAGACAAACCTGAAGCAAGTTTTCTGAGCAGCAAAATCCTACACATATCAATGAGATAGTTGGTGGCCAGCTAATCTGATTTTGTAATTATAATGGAAGAATGTACATTAGCAAGAGCACTAAGAGAATCTTTCTGCTTATGTTCAGATTATGTTGTTAGATCTTTTGCATCATTTCAATTCGATCTTAGTTTATACTCCAACTAAAGGAAAACATTTTAGATATTGCACCATTCCTTCAGCACAGCATTGACATACCAGATTTACGTGCTCAAGTTTGGAGTGGAGGTTAAGTCCATGATTTTCTGATTTAAATGTCACAGTGTAATCAAATAGTCAAGCTAATGCTGCACCTATTAGAATAAACAGTCAGTTTCCTCAGTCAGAGGGCAGAATTGTACATAGACATTGGACATAATTTGTTAGTTTCTTAAATGACTCATCATGGGGATTAGAATATCGGTGAATTACATCTTCAATATGTTACATTTGCAATTGAAATCACCAAACTTTTCAGTCTTCTGGTAACTTGTCGACAAATAAAACAAGGTAAGAATTTAGAATAAAAAATTCTTACATTTAAACAATGTTTCGTTTCGTGAAATAGAACTGAACTAACTGAATAAAGATATCACTTAACATTTATTCTAATGTAATCTTTACTCTGAGTAAAATGTCAAATAAAGTGATGGAGTAGATTTTAACAAAAGATATCACAATGGCAATAAATAGGCTAAACATTAGTATTGAAAAACAGCCTTCAGTTTTGTTCAAGAGATGAATTAAGAAGATTGGTGCTTGATCCAAACAGAGGCATTATTGTTCGCAACATCTTCTCACAAAATCATGTATTTTCTATTTATCTTTAACATGGTTTGCATCCGGCAATGTTACAATATTTGAGATTCTGAAGAGAAAAAAATGAAGAAGTGCAAAGAATTATGTTGCATGTATAGTTGTGATTTACTCCTGTGTTAACCTGTGATTGAATTCTAACAATTTAACAAAAGTTGCTCATAAAAAATACACTTGGAATTCCGTGAAGATCTCTCAGAGGAAATCAGCCAAAGCACACAGAAATGCAAAGCCTAATAAGACTCTCAGCAATTCTTTTATCAAACTAGCAATATGTGACATAAATAATATGTAAAATCAGAGATGTTTTAGAGTTATGTTTGTAAAGGCTAAATTAATATTCACATTTTAGTAACTGCACATGGAATCAAATCATCAAAAATGTTTGGTTAAAATATCATTGTGGACTAAAGTGTTCAAAATATTATTTTTGCTTCTATGTTCATGAACCAGCATCTTAAGGTTTCATTTGAAGAATTTATTTCAGAAATAATTACATTTCGAGCTTTGAAAGGCAGTTCTGTAAATTATATTCCTTTTAGTTGACTGCAGTTGATCATTCCAAATAACACTGTTTCCCAAGTAGCATGCATCAATCTTTTCCTTAACGAAACATATAGGATTCAGTTTTCTTCCTTCACATTTAATGTCTCCAGTTCTACGTTGTTTTTGAAATCCGCACACAAACCCATAGATTATGCCTCATTCTTGAGCTCTCAGATATCATGTACCAGGCCTTTCAGCAAATAAAGTCATCAAAATGACAGCAAGCCAAATTGAGAGCCAAAACTCTAAATCACAAAATTAGTTTCTGTTGCAAATAGCATTACAAAATTTGTAAAATTTTTGAAAATAGTTAATGATATGTGGTCTTTAAAAAAAAGTTAATATATAAATACAAATATGTCATCAACACCCAAATTCAATTATTTTAATGTGAAGCACGTTATTGCCACATATAACCTTGATAGGCAGTATTTGTGTTAGAGATCACTTGTCATATCCTGTCATGGGTGAAAACATTGTTTACCCTTTTTTAAACTTGGTTTCACAAGATTGCTTCCTCATGGTTGTGGTATTTTGAATCTTATCAATTTCCATTTTATCACAACCACATGGAAATGGTGGTAGAGAGTCAGCATAGATCATTTATAAGAGATCTAACTTGACTAGATTTCATCATTTTTAAAAAGAAAGATGTACTGGCCTCTCCAATGACTGAAATGTTTGCTGTTTGTTTCATTAATAATTAGAGCCAGATAATTGACAGTGAGTGACAACTTGTAGTAGAATGCTGATGTAGTACTGCATGTTTTTGTATATATTGAAATCTGTCATTAAATCTTAAAAAGGCCCATTGTCACTTAAACATTCCAGCTTGAAAATCTTGGATTTCTGCAAGTTCCTGTCAATTATAGAATCATTACTGTCATACAGCATGAAAACGAACCCTTCGGTCTAACGTATCCATGCTGACCAGACATCCTAAAATGCCAAGGTTCCATTTGCCAGTATTCGGCCCATTTCCCTCTAAACCTTCCTAGTCTTAGAAGAGATACCTTTTAAATGTTGTAGTTATTGCAAAGGTACTACACATAGAGAGAAGCCATTGGTAACTTTCACATGAATTAAATTGGTGTAGAGTTTCAAGACTTAATTTGAATTTTATCACAGAAATTATTCAAGACCATCCCAGTGGCAGATTTATATGGCCCCTTATTTACAATTGTGCCTCTTTTAAATATCATTTGCAAACCCCACTTAACTATTTGTGGAATTGAATAGCAAATTGTCTTCTACTTAAAAAAAACCCTAAAAATGCCATACCGGTATGACAAATACGGTTAAACTCTGCATGGTTGCCAGTTTGCCATCTGTCCTTGTTGGCAGAATTCTGCACCAGTCTTGTCTGTCCTCTAGTGGCACATTTGTGGCACTGCAGCATGCAAATCTCAACTGCACCAATTTACAGAAAGAATCTGCTTGTCACCACCTTTTGTTAAAATAAATACTTCAGTTTCAACGACATCATGGAATAATAGCGTACACGAGTCAAGAATTTCTAGATTTTAAACCAAATATTTTTGATAACATAGGGCACTTCAATAAAAGGTCAGTGACTAAAATAATAGTCACTGCTATCCATATCACAGTTAAAGTGTTATTAAACCATGGCTATCACTTGTTATAGTATATAAATTCATATGAAACATAATCATGTACCTTGAAATAAATGGGGTTTATAGGTATGTTGCATCTCTTTTCAGTTTCTGTCACATCTTCTGGACCATTCCATCAAAGGTGGTTAAAAACCTGAGGGAAAACATCTATCATCATATAATCAGTTGTAATCGCATCTGTTTTTCATACAGATTTGACTTCCGGTCCCTCTCCATGAAATTGCTATGGGAATCAGAGCTAATTTCCAAAATAACACTCCACTAAGCATTGCTGTAAAGGTGTGCTATTCAGAAACAGACTTCTTTCCACTCCAAGTGTTTTAACCTTACTTGCAATCATTCCTTACTCCAGTTGGGACTTGGTACCCTGACTACCAGTTGCCTCTCTCTCTACCTCATCCAAAGTGTTCAGAATGGTAGGCAGCTCTTGGCCATTAAAATGCAGTAAATGTTGTCATTGTCAGATACTATTTTGCATACAGATATGGTGCAAGTCACTTTGGAGATGTAATAGGGAAACATTGTTGATAAATCCAATTTTTTTCTCATTCATATTTTCGCAGGTGGCATTGTACAACTACTGGCAACTGGAATTCTAGATGTTTTTTTCTTCCTGATCCTGGAACTAGAAAAGCCTTTGCCAGGTTTTAGTCATGATCCTTCAACAGTGCAGAGTGTAGATCAAACATGGGACCTGGGTCTGTATGGTTCAATGCAAAGCCTCTCAGTATATTGATTCAGCATGCCATCGCAATGCTAAGTGATGTTTTATTTTTAGCTAACTTCTGTTTGAGGACCATTTAGGTTTACATTTTTTAAAACTTTGCTTAAAGTTGGTATTACACCTTGTAATTTATTGATATTGATGAATTTGCCTTAATTCCTGTTTCTTTTAAACACACCCCTGAAGGAGACGCTGTGTTGAACATAAATCATGATCTGGTGCTCATTATAAAAGCCAAAGGGGCAGAAAGTTGTTTGTATTGTGCTTGTTTTTTTAAGATGCACTAAGGCACAAATATGCAAACTTAGCAGTGAGTTGCCCCACATAGATTTAGTAGGGGATCACCTACCTGCTCTGGTTTCATCTTATTGTACTGCTATAAAGTGTCTACAGATGTTTTATACAAATATATGTTTGAAACAGTGAAATAATAATGCAAAAGCTTCAGCACCCACTGTGAGTGCCAACTAAGATAACAGCTTAGAGACTGGGCTTAGATATAAAAATGTCCAAAGTGACCCCTGTGAATGCAACCTGCCATTTGATAGTAAAAGCAGAATATTGTAGATGGCTGAAATGTGAAATAAAAACAGAAAATGCTGCAGATTTTCAGAAGATCCAGCAACACCTGCGGAGAAAGAAACAGGGTTAACCTTTTGAGTCCAATCGAAGTACTGAAGAAGGGTCTCTGGACTCAAAACACTTCTCAAACATGTTTTGATTTTATGACAGTTGATAAAGATAATGTCACAATTTAACACATTATGGTAGATAGCTGCTGACCCTCAATGTATCATGCCTTTTAAACAAAAGATTACTTTTATTTAAATCTCTTTAGAGTTTAACATTAAACATTAGTATTTTTAACACACTTTAACATTTAACATTAGTATTGTTTTTTCTGGATTTCCAGATTGTCACGTTTCTTTCCTATCTGTAATGAAGTCTTATCTGTTCTAATGTTTACAATCCATTCAGATTGATAGGATCCAATGCCAGGTCCATGTTCTTTGATTGTTTGGAAATGGAGGTATAATTACTCATTCCATCATTATCAATGGAGTTACGCAGGATGAGAAAGTCTCTTTTCAGATTGTCTTGGCTATCTAGGTGGTCCAGGCATAGATTTATATCTGATCACTGATGGTCAGGAGTGGCTCATGCAGTGGCCTAGATTATCAGGATCAGGCTACAACTTGAGCTTACTCAGATTTCCAGATCTCGGACGCAAACGTAAATAGCTAAAAACGATCTGAGCATTTATCCTGACAAAGTAGATGAGACAAGACAGACAAATATTTACGTTATAGGCAAGCATTGATAGCTACAATTATATTAGCTGCAGATTGAAACTTGTTAAAGACTGGAAATGCTTGAATGAAATCAAGTGGATTGGACAATGGACAATGGATATTTTCCTCAACCTAATTCTCTGAAATCTCATTACTAAAGGTATTCAGGCACGTAGTACAGCACCATCATTTGTTCTTTTGCTTTAGACCAAAGTCTCCATTAATCATCAAGATGGCAACATTCTTTGGCTTAAACAATACAAAAGAGCTTATACTCTATAAATTTCTATTCAATAGAATTAAGTGGTCTTGATTGAGAACATGAACTTTGCATTTAAAACTGCTTATAATAATATTTTTATAGGTTACATTATTTACAGTTGTAATATTTAGTGGAAATATAGAATCTTGGATATATCTGTTAAGTCCTCGAAAGCCACCCAAATATTACGTTACAATCATTCTGATATGATGTGCAGGTGTTGGTGTTATACTGAAGTGGACAAAGTTAAAAATCACACAACACCAGGTTATAGTCTAAAAGATTTGTTTGGGAGAAGCAGTGCCTTGAAAGCTAGTGCTTTCAAATAAACCTGTTGGACTATAACCTGGTGTTGTGTGATTTTTAACATCATTCAGATAGTAGTGCATTAAAAAAAATCAGCAGTTATTGACTGGAACATTATATTAAAGATAACAACTGGCTATAATTACTCACTGAATTAAACATCACAGGAGTTTCTAGAGTCTGCATTTGCACAGTTAAATATGAAAATCAAGAAATTGTGCCCAATTTGCCCTGCTTCTCCATATTATTCAACAGTGGAAACTCTTGGTCAGATTTGGCATTCAATATAAGGGAGGGAATCAGGTTGTGATGCTTACCAACTAGACAAACATTGCACTTACCAGTAAATGTTATGGCTTGTCTATTCAGATAAAAGTTTCACCTCCTGGCACTAAAAATTTACAATTAAAAACAGATAATCTAATTCCTTAATTACTAATACCTTTAAAATTAAATTTCTTAACATTTTTCTTCCTATTTAATTTCTCTAAGTCCCACCTTCCTTTCATCTACATTGTTCCATATTCTGAACATGATTTGACAGAGAATACTTAATCCAATCTCATACTACTTGGTTTGGAACTTGCACCTCTGAGATTTCTTCACTCTGAAGAACCTATTATTTCTTGAACTGTTTAGCCAGATTCCAGAGAGTGCTGTGCTTAAACATTTCTCCGGTAACTGTAAATTGCAACTCAAAATTCCATGAAAGGTTTGTGGGTAGCTGTAAGAATGAGAAATGGCAAGCTGTGTTCCTTCACTGCTGATCACAACGTCCAGACTATTTATTTTCAAAATAATTACACCCATTGTCATTGTATCTAATCCTGACGTAATTCTTAATACTAAGCCGTAGCTTTGCACAGAAGGGCATGTTGTCAAATACTTACAGTTTAAGGAGAGAAGGTATTAGCTTAATTTTCTTGAGCAGTCTTGGGTTGATTTTATCAATTGATACCTGCAGGTGAGACCTTTAACATCACCCGCGATTACTTAGAGTCATAGAGCCATAGAAAACTACAACATGGAAACAGACCCTTTAGTCCAACTCGTCCATGCTGACCAGATATCCTAACCCAATCTAGTCCCATTTGCCAGCACTTGGTCCATATTCCTCTAAACCTTTCCTATTTGTCTACCCATCCAGATGCCTTTTAAATGCTGCAATTGTACTAGCCTCCACCACTTCCTCTGGCAGCTCATTCCATACATGCACCACCCTTTGCATGAAAAAGTTGCCTCTTAGGTCCCTTTTATATCTTTCTCCTCTCACCCTAAACCTATGGCCTCTAGTTCTGGACTCCCCCAGTCCAGGAAAAGATCTTGTCTATTTATCCTATCCATGCCCTTCATGATTTTATAAACCTCTATAAGGTCACCCCTCAGCCTCCGACGTTCAAGGGAAAACAGCTCAAATCCTCTCCCTACAGCTCAAATCCTCCAACCCTGGTAACATCCTTGTAAAGCTTTTCTGAATTTTTTCAAGTTTCACAACATCCTTCTGATAGGAAGGAGACCAGAATTGCACACAATATTCCAACAGTGGCCGAACCAATGCCCTATACAGCCGCAACATGAAGTCCCAACTCGTGTACTCAATACTCTGACCAATAAAGGACACCATACCAAATGCCTTCTTCACTATCCTGTCTACCTACAACTCTACTTTCAAGGAACTATGAACCTGCACTCCAGCAACAATCCCCAGGACCTTACCATTAAGTGTGTACATTCTGCTCTGATTTGCTTTTCCAAAATGCAGCACCTCACATTTATCTAAATTAAACTCCATCTGCCATGCCTCAGCCCATTGGCCTATCTGATCAAGATTTCATTGTACTCTAAGATAACCTTCTTCACTGTCCACTGCACCTCTAATTTTGGCATCATCTGCAAACTTACTAACTATATCTCCTATGTTCACATCCAAATCATTTATATAAAGGACAAAAAGCAATGGACCCAGGACCGATCCTTGTGGCACACCACTGGTCCCAGGTCTCCAGTCTGAAAACAACCCTCCACCACCACCCTCTGTTTACTATCTTTGAGCTAGTTCTGTATCCAAATGGCTAGTTCTTCCTGTATTCCATGAGATGTAACCTTGCTAACCAGTTTCCCATGGGGAACCTCGTTGGATGCCTTACTGAAGTCTATATACATCACGTCCACTGCTCTGCCTTCATCAATCTCTTTGTTACTTCTTCAAAACTTCAATCAAGTTCGTGAGACATGACTTCCCACACAAAGTCTATCCCTAATCAGTCCTTATCTTTCCAAATATTTGTAAATCCTGTCCCTCAGGATTCCCTCCAACAACTTGCCCACCACCGATGAAGGGCTTATGCCCGAAACGTCGAATTTCCTGTTCCTTGGATGCTGCCTAACCTGCTGTGCTTTAACCAGCAACACATTTTCAGCAGCTCACCACCGATGTCAGGCTCACTGGTCTATAGTTCCTTAGCTTTTCCTGACCACCTTTCTTAAACAGTGGCACCACGTTTGTCAACCTCCAGTCTTCTGGCACCTCACCTGTGACTATCGATGATACAAATATCTCAGCAAGGGGCCCAGCAATCACTTCCCTACCTTTCTACAGAGTTCTCAGGTCCACCTGATCAGGTTCTGGGGATTTATCCAATTTTGTGCATTTAAAGACATCCAACACCTCCTCCCATGTAATATTGGCATTTTTCAAGATGTCACCATCTATTTCCCCACATTCTATGTCTTGCATGACATTCTCCACAGTAAAGACTGATGCAAAATACTCTTTTAACATCTCCCCCATCTCCTGTGGTTCCACACATAGGCTGCCTTCCTGATCTTTGAGGGACCCGGTTCTCCCCCTAGTTACCCTTTCGTCCTCAATGTATTTATAAAAATCCTTCTCCTTCCCAGAAATGATGATGATGCATTTGCAATGATCAATGACAGAGTCATCACAATTGCTTCAAGCCAGGTTTGTATTTGATAGTTAGTTACTGCATACGATTCTCATGTAGAATTCTATGACTACAGAGATCTTGAACCTGGACTGTAAAAGTGTCTGATTAATGAATTTGCCCTCAAAAGGCATCACAATGTTCACAAGTAGAGTTCACACATTCAGACAGAAAAAAAACATTGCCCAATCTGAATGTGGTGGGAGCTATTTCTTATTTTCATTGCACATTTGTGATTCAGATAAGGATGGAAGGCAACACAGTTAGTGCTTCAGAGACTAAGTTGCAAGCTCAGCCTATCAACTTAAGTGAGTCCTCCAAATGTTCCTTCCTTTACATTCCTTCCTGCTTTGTCCAAACTGTTGACTCCATCAGGTTTAAGCCTTCACACATTTCCAACCAACCTTTTAGATTAGATTAGATTCCCTACAGTGCAGAAACAGGCCCTTCGGCCTAACAAGTCCACACTGACCCATTCCCCTACTCCCTACTAATGCACCTATCACTGTGGGCAATTTAGCATGACTAATTCACCTGACCCACAAATCTTTTGGACTGTGGGAGGAAATAGGAGCACCCGGAGGAAACCCACGCAGACATGGGGAGAATGTGCAAACTTCACACAGACAGTCGCTTTAGGCTGGAATCGAATCCGGTTCCCTGATGCTGCAAAGTAGCAGTGCTAATCACTGAGCCACCGTGCCGCCCAAATTAACTGTTCTCTCCTCACTTTTACACCTGATCCCCAGATGTAACAACTATTATAATGTATGGTTCATCAAAGGCAGGGAGTTGGTGCAGTTAATGACCATCCTCTCACAGTAACCTGGGTTCCCCAGAGCTCTGTCATTTCCCTCCTTACATTTTGAGTTGCTACAGCCCCCTGAACCTGTATATCTCAAGTCTCTGGACAGAGATTGGATGATCTTGACTGATTGTGGCAGGACTGACGGACTTGATTAAGGATGACTCTCTTTAGACTTTGAGCTATAGCCTTTTGGTATAAGCACGTTCAGTGTATTTGCCATATAATCTACTGGCACATCCTGAACATTGATATAATGTGGTGCAGTACAACAACATATCTAGCTCCTTGACTGATCACTGCTGACAAGCATAACAAGCTGCCTGCTTTGTGTCCGCACTAAAAGGCAAGCTAAGACAGAATTACGTGAGCCTATAAGTTCTGAATGATACAGCATTGTGAAAAAGGCAAAACACATCAGGGGTGCTTGGAGAATCAAACAGGTGAGTGAATACCAAAAGATTAAGCCAAAGCCCCAAGATGAACACTGTTCCAATTTATGATACAGGTGCCTGTCCCTGCAATGAGGCGTGGCAGCAACTTTGCAATATTAAGGGTAAGTTAGCCTGAAAGTTCAGTATTGGAGTGGTGCATGGTATTCGAAATAAGTGAGAGTGTGGCATGTTGATATGGTGAAGCTGGTGCTTGACTGATGCCACCCTCAATGGACACATTGTTGTCCAATGTCGTTGCAGCTCATCACTGTCCCGAGTTGTTGGGGAGCGATAGACATGATAAAGGCATGGAGAAATCACCAGTGTTTTCACAGCTGCCAGATAACTGTACACAAGTTCATGTCAGGAATTGGTGCCATTGAGATTTTCTCCACAACCTGGGAAAACAACAACTTATCTATAAATGAAATGGGGTTAGGTTATGTTGAGATGTTAGTGTATTTATATAGGTCACTCACCACTTAGTAACAGAAGTCTCACCTAACAGTGAGAACTTTGGGTGGTAGATCAAATCTTTTGTACCTCTCTACATCAAGAATCAAATATTTCCATTCTTACCATATTTTCTAAACTGGCTTGCCATTGCCTATGTCATTCAGATGCTGGGAAACTTCCACCTATGGTTTCCACCATGGATTGCAATAATGTTCTGATCCAATGAATTGTAAATTTAAGGCATTAGCAAAGACAAACACTTTCTTATTCTCTATGTCCAATTTCATATTCACTTTTCTCAGTGAAAAACTTACATATTAATAATTGTGTCATTCAGGACCAGATTAGTGCTGATGAAATAGCTCGTTGGATGCTGCCTGAACTGCTGTTCTCTTCCAGCACCACTGATCTGGAAGCTGAAGAAATTATGCATTCCTGCTATTTCACACTGGAAACCATTCTTATTAAAAATGTTAATCCATTATTATGCCTAAATCTAAAGCATAGAGTGCTTTCATACTTTTCAACTTTATGTTTATTTGCCTTGTCAAGAGTTTCCAGGTAACCATTCCACCAACCAGCCCTGCACACTGATCCCATGCAGCATAATTGAATGAATCAGTGATCAAGATAGTCATGGCCTGAATTAAGTTCTCAGTAACTATTTTCATGCCATTCATTTTCATTGTTATCACCACCGGAGTCATGTCAAATATTCAATTCATGGTTTTCACAGAGTCATTCATCATGGAAAACAGACCCTTCAGTCCAACTAGTCCATGCCAACCATGTTCCCAAACTAAACTGGTCCCATTTGTCTGAATTTGGCCCACATTCCTCCAAACCTTTCCTATTCATGAACTTATTCAAATGTCTTTCAAATATTGTAACTGTACTTATATCCATCACTTCCTCTGGCAGTTCAATCCACACACGAACCACTCTCTGTATAAAAAATTGCCCCTTTTTAAAACTTTCTACTCTAACCTTAAAAATATACCCTATCGTTTTGAACTCCCCACCCTAGGGAAAAGACCCTTGCTATTCACCTTATCTATCCCATCATGATTTTATAAATCTCATTATGGTCACTCCTCAACTTCCAGTGAGAAAGGTTCAGCCTATCCTTATAACTCAAACCCTCCATTCCTGACAACATCCTGGTAAATCTTTCCTGAACCCTCTTCAATTTAATAATATCCCTCCTGTAGCAGAGCAACCAGACTTGCACAAAGTACTTGAGAAGAGGCCTCACCAACATTCTGTTCAGACTCAGCATGACGTCTCAACTCCTATACTCAATGTTCTGAGCAATGAAGGCAAGAGTGCTAAATGCCTTCTTAACAACCCTGTCTACCTGTGATGCAAATTTCAAAGAACTATGTAAATAAACTCCTAGGTCTCTCTATTCTACAACACGACCCAGGGCCCTACCATTAACTGTATAAGTCCTGCACTTGTTTGTTTTACATCAATACAATGCCTTGCATTTGTCCAAACTAAACTCCATCTGTCACTGCTCAGCCTATTGACCCAATTGATCAATACCTCTTTATAATCTTAGATAACCTTCTTCACTGTCCACCATGCCACCAATTTTGATATCATCTGCAAACTTATTAATCGTGCCTCCTATATTCTCATCCAAATCATTTGTATAAATGACAAACAAAAGTGGATCCAGCATTAATCTTTGCAGAAAACTGGTGGTTATAAGCCACCAATCAAAAAAAAACAACCCTCCACCACCACCCTCCGTCTCCTTGAGTCAATTTCGTATCCAATTGCCAAGCTCACCCCAAATTCCATGTGATCTAACTTTACTAATTATCATACTATCTGGAACATCTACTGCTCTGTCCACATCAATCTTTTTGATTACTTCTTCAAAAACGTCATCAAGTTTCAGCGACATGATTTCTCTCACAAAAGCTAGGCTGACTATCTCTAATCAGTCTTTGCCTCTCCAAATGCATGGAAAATCTAATCTTTCAGAATTACCACAAACAACCTGCCCACCACCAATGTCAGACTCACAGATTAATAATTTCCAGGCTTCTCCTTATAGCTTTTCTTAAATAAAGACACAAAATTAGCCACCCTCCAGTCCTCCAGCACCTCACCCATGGTTATAAATGATACAAGTATTTCTGAAGGGGCCCCACAATTTCTTCCCTAACTTCCCACGCCATCCTGGGATACACTTGACCAGGTCCCAGAGATTTATCCAACTTTATGGTTTCTAAGACCTCCAGCACTTTCTCTTCTGTAATGTGACCTGTTTTTAAAGCACCAGTATTTATTTCCATGAGTTCTCTAGCCTCCATTTCACCACAGGCAACTGTCTGTGTGGAGTTTGCACATTTTTCCAGTGTCTGCGTGGGTTTCCTGAGGGTGCTCCAGTTTCCTCCCACAGTTCAAAGATGTACAGGTCAGGTGGACTACCCATAGTGTCCAGGTATGTGGAGGCTAGATGGATTAGCCAAGGGAAAGGCAGGGTTACAGGGATAAGGTGGGAGGTGGATTTGAATGGGATGCTTTGGAGGGTTAGTGTGAACTCAATGGACTGAAGTTACTTGCATATAGTTCTGAAATATTGTACCTCTAAACTTTTTAAACATTTTCCTGATAAATACAAAAGCCTCGTTCCATTTTGGTTACAGAAGTAACCCAAGTACATATTTCCACATCATCCTTCCATTGCTCTCTGTAAATTCGTTTACATGGTGCAACTTCCAACAAAAAACTGGTAGCAATCATAGTTAGAGAACTTGTGGCATAATTCAGTTACTTCACATCAGAAGCTCCCAGAGGCAGTACCTCTCTCAGGAAAAAAAAAGTTATTTATCTTCCCACCAGCAGAGATCAAAGTTAATCTTCTGCTACAATGTTGAACCACAACGTCTCAATTCAGTGGAGTAGGAAGCAGGAATCAGTCTATCATCCACAAGTGTTTATCAGGATTTCTCAGTTCTGTATAAACATTAATTTCCTCTTTCCAACTTACTATGCTTACAGGTTAAAACCAGCTGTTACATCTGTGCTCTAATGAGAATCCCTATTATCTCTTGAACATGTCATAAGAAGTCTATTCTTTTACAGCATTGTCATTCCAAACATTGGTACACGCTTATCAATACAGGAAAGCATCATGAATTATGTATATGTGCATATCTGGGTATGAGTGTATATATTCACAGAGATAATAATTCACAGCTACGTCTGGAGTACTGTGAGCAATTTTAGAAAATATAGTATTTCATTGGAGGCAGTATAGAGAAGGTCCACTAAGAATGATGTCTGGTATGAAGGGATTGTCTTATGAGTGAAGGTTAAACAGACAAATTCCACTCACTGGAATTTAGAAGAATGAAAGATGATCTCATTGTAACAGGGTAAATGCTGAAAAGATGGTTCCCCACATGGGAATGTCTCGGACCAGGAGGCATAGTTCCAGAATAACGGAGTACCAATTTAAGACTGAGATGAGGAGGTATTTCTTCTCTCAGAGGGTTGTGAGTTTTTGTAACTCCTTGCCATAGAGAACTGTGTTGGCAAAGTCCTTGTGTTTTAAAGAAAATTGCTTTTCCGAAATTGCTGGAAAATCCCAGGAGGTCTGGCAGCATTCCGTGGACAGAAATCACCATCAATATTTCGGGTTGAGTGACCTTTCTTTCAGAACTGATGGTAACTGGGAAAAAGTTGATTTTTATGCAGAAGATAAAGGGGGTAAGGAATAAACAATAGGTGGATGTAGAGCCCAAAGGTACAGAATAACAGTTCGACAGGCAAAGGAATTGATAACGGTCAGTCTAAGAGAATGAATAGCTGCTAATGGGGACTATTCATAGCTAACAATGAGTTGTATGTAATAGCAGACCATGTGCTAACAAGGCCTGGTGTGTGGTGCTTGGGGTAAGAACATGGCAGAAGGTGCCTCAAGCCCTAAACTTGTTAAACTCGATATTGATTCCAGAAGGCTGTAGATTCCCAAGCAGAAAATAAGGTGCTGTCCTTCCAACTTGTGCTGAACTTTGCTAGAGCACTACAGCTAACCTGGAACAGGGATATTGGCCAGGGAACAGGGTGGTGTGTTGAAGTGGCAGGCAACTGGAAGCTCAGGGTCTATTTTGCAAACAAAAAATGGAAGCAAAATTGATAAACGTTTCTAACTCTGGACAAGAGAGGGAAGCAACACCAATTATATTATCAATATACCAGAGAAAGAGTTGTGGGTAGGCGCTGGAATAGGACTGGAACAAGGAATGCACCCTTTACCCAAAAAGACAGGGTATAACTGGGGCCCATGTGGGTACACATGGCCACACCTCTGACCTGAAAAAAGTGAGAGCAGTTAAAAGCTAAGTTGTTCAGGGTGAGGACATGCTCAGCCAGGGGGAGAAAGGTCGTGGTGGGTGGGGATGGTTTAGGCCTTTGTTCCAGGAAGAAATGGAGAACCCTGGGACCATCCTGCGGGGGATGGATGTGTAAAAGGATTGCATATCTATGGTAATGAGGAGGCGGCTGGAGCCCACAAACTGGAAATTCTGAAACTGACGTAAAGCACCAGAAGAATCACTGATAAAAGTGGGAAGGGACTGGACATGGGGAGAAGAAACCGAGTCAAGGTAAGAAGAGATGAGTTCTGCGGGGTAGGAGCAGGCAGAAACAAAGGGTCACTAGATGAAATGAGGTTAGTGACCAATGTGGACACAATGGCCTGATGTTCCAAGCTGAGATCATGGTCCACGGGGAAATAGGGGAAGGAATCCGAGAGCTGTTGAGGGCAGTTCACCAGACAAAAACAGCACCACCCTTGTCAGCAGGCTTTGTAAGAAAGTCAGGATGAGATCTGAGAGCAAGGAGTGCAGTCAGGTCTTGGAGAGATTGGTGGGAATGAGTGAGGGGGCCAGAGAAATTGAGGTGACCAATGTTATGAAGAGTCCGAGTGCAGGTAAAAGGCCAGAGGGAGTGGTCCAGCTGGAGGGAGGGTATAGGAGGTGGCTGAAGAGGTCTCTGGGATCCTAAAGGGGTCTTTGAGTTGTATCTCTTCGGGCACTATCTCCACCTATTGTTTACTCCTTATCCCTCCCCCACCCTATCTTCTGCGTAAAAACAACTTTTTTCTAGCTGCCATTAGTCTGAAGAAGGGTCATTGGACCCAAAGTGTTAACTGATTTTTCTCCACCAATGCTGCCAGACCAGATGATTTTTTTCCAGAAATTTCTGTTTTTGTTCTTGATTTCCAGCATCACAACTCAGATACTGATAGCCTTCCAAAGCTTCCTCCCCTCCCCTTCCCTCTAACTCCATCCCCTCTTCCATTGCTTTCACCTCTGTGCCCATTTCTTTGGACAAGAGTCCTCCCCTGCCAATGCTGTGTCTTTAGATAACAGAGGAATAATATGTAGATGAGTAAAAGAAGGAAAAGACTCCTACGGTTTATTATGGACCAGTTATTATTGTATTTTGTACAATTGATTTCCAACGTCTCAATCTTATAGTACAGAGTCACTGTATCAAAAGGTAATTTTTACGGCATTCCATCTAAAGAATGGGGCACTAGGGAAATACAAATGATATTCTTTACATGGAGCTTGTGACCTGCTTAATCTTTTAATATTTCCAACAATTTATAAACTTTTTTGGTCCCTATCACCTGCACCAATACATAAAATACTAAACATTCTGTCAGAGCTATTGGTTTCATTGCCATTTCTCTCCTTAAAGTTCATCTGGAAGTCTATTTCCCACAACAATATCCTACTGTTTGCATGAGTTTATTCAAATCTAGTGAAATGTAGTGGAACTAAGACCAAAAGCAATCATTCAACACAAGGTGAGACCCGGCTGACTTTCTGCTTAATGGACTTCCTGAACTAAAGCTCATAAAGAAACTTGATTGAAAGAAGCCATAAAGTGATATTTAAACTAAACAAGTCTTTTTTTATTAGAGAGGTGAATTTCTGATTGAAAACGATAAATGTCCTGAGTTTTAAGTTTAGGTTCCGTTTTACCACATATACATTGGGAATATAATTTCACATACATATAAATGTCCACCGGCAGGTGCATTGTATCCATTTCTGTGCAGGATAGGAGAGGCTTGTTTGCTGTGTAACTGAAGAACTAAGCACTGGGGGCAGGTGCCACTTTTGATTCAATCCAGACACCCTCTTCACAGGATCAGCAGCTCAATAGGACAACAGCAGAAGTGTCCATGAAGCCAACTTAATATCCAAGAAAAAGTACCTGATGTTGAGAGAGGGGAATTCATTTGTTCTCACTAAGGTGCCCTTCAGGAATATTACAAATTAGACTGGTTAGTGCTAGCAAATTCTTTCAATGCACTGGATGTGGTGTCTGCAAGAATTAATTGTTTCTGTTATAGTTAAAGCCATGATGCACAATGGAGGGTAAATGTTTCCTCCCTCTGTGGAAGCTTTCTCTTGTGTTAGTTGTTGTCTGTTTCTGTCTTATTCAAAGCACTGTAGCAGGTAGTTAGAATTGTTTTTAGGTTTGATCCTGTTATGACTCATTTCTGGTAATTATATGTATTATATTATTACATGATGTCTTTTACAGTCATACTGTCAGAAGGATGTACAGCACAGAAACCAACTCTTCGGTCCAACTAGTCTATGTCGACCAGCTATCCTAAATTAATCTAGACCCATTTGCCAGCACTTGGCTCATAATTCCACTGGGCGGCATGGTGGCTTAGTGGTTAGCACTGCTGCCTCACAGCACCAGGGTCCCAGGTTTGATTCCAGCCTTGGGTGACTGTCTGTGTGGAGTTTGCATATTCTCCCTGTGTCTGCCTGGGTTTCCTCCCACAGTCCAAAGATGTGCAGGTCAGGTGAATTGGCTATGCTAAATTGCCCATAGTTTTAGGTACATTAGTCAGAGGGAAACGGGTCTGGGTGGGTTAGTCTTCGAAGGATCGTTGTGGACTTGTTGGGCCGAAGGGCTTGTTTCCACACTTTAGGGAATCTAATCTAATCTAAACCCTTCCTGTTCCTATACCCATCCGATGCCTTTTAAATGTTGTAATCATACCAGCCTCCACCACTTCCTCTGGCGGCACGGTGGCACAGTGGTTAGCACTGCTGCCTCACAGTGCCTGTAGACCCGGGTTCAATTCCCGACTCAGGCGACTGATTGTGTGGAGTTTGCACGTTCTCCCCGTGTCTGCGTGGGTTTCCTCCGGGTGCTCCGGTTTCCTCCCACAGTCCAAAGATGTGCGGGTCAGGTGAATTGGCCATGCTAAATTGCCCGTAGTGTTAGGTAAGGGGTAAATGTAGGGGTATGGGTGGGTTGCGCTTCGGCAGGTCGGTGTGGACTTGTTGGGCCGAAGGGCCTGTTTCCACACTGTAAGTCTAATCTAATCTGGCAGCTCATTCCATACACACACTACTTTCTGCATGAAAAGGTTGCCCCTTAGATTCCTTTTAAATCTTTCCCCTCTCACCCTAATGCAATGCCCTCTAATTGTGGACTCCCCACCCTTGGGAAAAGACCTTGTCTATTTACCTTATCCATGCCCCTCATGATTTTATAAACCTTTAACATCACCCCTTAACCTCTGATGCTCCAGGGAAAATAGCTCCAGCCTATTCAGCCTCTCCCAATAGCTCAAACCCTCCAATCCTAGCAACACTCCTGTAAATCTTTCCTGAACCCTTTCAAGTTTCACAACATCTTTCCTGTAACAAGGAGATCAGAATTGCACACAGTATTCTAATAGTGGCCTAACCAATGTCCAGTGCAGCCACAACATGACCTCCCAATGTCGAGGCAAAAGTAAGGACTACAGATGCTGGTGATCAGAATCGAGATTAGAGTGGTGATGGAAAAGCGCAGCAGGTCAGGGGCATCCGAGAGCAGGAAAATCAATGTTTTGGCAAGAGCCTTTCATCAGGAATCATTCCTGATGAAGGGCTCCTGCCCGAAATGTCAATTTTGCTGCTCCTCGGATGATGCCTGACCTGCTGCCTTTTTCCAGCATCACTCTAATCTTGACTCCCAACTCCTATACTCAATGCTCTGACCAATAAAAGCAAGCATACCAAATGTCTTCTTCACTATTCTATCTACCTGCATCTTCACTTTCAAGGAATTATGAACCTGCACTCCAAACTCTCTGTTCAGCAACACTTCCCAGGACATTACCATTAAGTGTATTAGTCCTGCCCTGTTTTGCCTTTCCAAAATGCAGCACCTCACATTCATCTAAACTAACCCCATCTGCCACTCCTCAACCCACGGCCATCAAGTTACCGTTATACTCTGAGGTAACCTTCTTCACGGTCCACTATACCTCTAATGTTGGTATCATCTTACTAATCATACCTCCTATGTTCACATCCAAATAATCTACATAAATGATGAAAAGCAGTGGACCCAGCACCGATCCTTGTGGCACACTGTTTTATCAGTGTGAGTTGCTGAAGGAAATCTTTAGAATGTAATAAAGAATGAAGTGAATGTGTAACTCTGTCCATGAAACTCTCCGTCACCAGACGTCATGCAAAATGTACCATGAGCTACTGTGATCCAGCCCTTTATCTTATGAAGAAATGTTCTGTGGAAAGTACCTCCAAAATTTTAAAAGTTCACCAGATAAAACTCTGAGGTTTCATCTCCTCATCTCTTCCAAGCCACCAGCTTCCATCATTTTAATTATGTGTACAAGTTGGTAACTGTATAAAAATGCTCTGTGGAATTATGGGTTTTATAATGAACATCCCTACAAAGTAATGAGGATTTTTTTTACACAACATTAGTTGGACCACAGCTATATTTGGAAAGTTGCTGCTATTAAATGAAGTTGTCTAAAACTGCAATAAGCAAACAGTGAACTGGGATAGTGTCAGGAATGGGACATATAATCCTTGAGATATGTGATTGTCTCCACTGAAGCAGAGAAGACAGAGGAAATTTAATTTCTTCTTATTAAGTATGTTGATAAAAATGAATTACAAAACATTTCATCTGTTGGTGGAATCAATGGTGAAGGTCCTTCTGTTTAAAATAATTACTGAGAGTAAGATATTAGATAAATTTAGAGATTTGTTAGAGCATGGAACGTTTCACCGCAGGAAGTGGTTGAAGCTGCAGCTTGTAAGGGATGATGCAGAGATACAAGGATAGAGTGAGCAGTGGGGTTAGTTTTGAATTTCCTGAGAAAAATGTTGAATATTTTCTATGAACATTTTGATATTATATTCTGATATTTGGTTGGCAGTTTTTTTTTGTAGGATGAGATACGGAACACATAATGAATGATTCTATTAAAACCCAGCAATCTTGCTGAGTCATTTGTTAATGGCTTAATGAAACTCTGAAGAAATTTAACACACACTAATCGCAATGTTGTATAAAAAGAACATTGTTCCAAATAGAGCAATTTATCAAGGCAAGATGAGATTTAACGTTCTACCTTGCAGGTAGAGTGAAAATGGCATTTCAGCCTTAATAGCATTGAACTCATTTGGTATATGACAGACTTAGAATGAGAGAGCAGAGAAAACTAACAGCACCATTCACCTAGCACACAGAGAAAAGTTAGCAATTGCTGAATTCAGAAATTCAATCGAACATCATCTGATTCACATATGATGCTAAAGCTAGGAAGGGACCATTATAAATGAAGATCAGGCTTTCATTAAGAGCATCTGAAAATTGCATGAGGGTCTACACCTGAAAAGAATACTGTTCAGAAATGAGCACCTCAAAAGGTGGATAGTGAGATTGACCAGGATCACTGGGAGAAGACAAGGAATGAGCAAGTAAGTGACATATTTGATGGCTAAAGAAGTACCCCATTGTTAGAGAAATTATCTACCCAGTAGGCTGCTAATTATCAATTTTGTCTGCTGTGTTGCAGAAATAAAAGTGAAAAAAACAAAACATCTCTCACATACTCCCAGAGTGTTGAGGTCCATACTCTACTCTATAATTGTATTTTACATGATAGTCCCAAAAAAGAACAGTAAGAGACCTCAAAGCAATACAAAAACCATGAAAAGTTAGATGGGGAACCCATGTGGGGAATGATGTAAGAAAGCCCCTCTGGGACTTTAGGTACTATTACAGGAATGGGGTGTCACCCCCTCTTTCGAAATGTAATAAAATCATATTATCATCTTCTAAAATTACCCCATCACACTGTCTGAAGATTGAGTAGCGGATTCTTAATTCATGAAAAACTTTAATACATATACAGTGTACAATTGTCCATTTTCTGCAATGATTCAGATTGTCCAGCAGGGGTCAGAAAATGTCAATACAGGTAACATATTATTTTCATTGACCTGCCTCTTTTTTTTGCCACAAAAGGTCCCAGCAAGCAAAGTTATTCTGTGATAGTGTATTCCAGCAAGGATTTATCTGATTCCTCTGTCATCAATGACGTTTACAACATTTATGAGGTTTCTGCAGCTTTTCACTAAAAGTTGCCTCATGAATGGTGTTACGTAATTCACTGGGAATTCTGGATGACCAGGAAGAAGTAAAACATATGGGAGACATTCACACCGTAATTATACTGAAACATTTAAATTTCGTTTAAATCACTAACAGTTAATGCATTGAATTGGATTTGCAGTGAGTTGGCAATGAGTATGACAGGCTGAATGGCTTCCTTCTGTGCTATAACCATTCTATGGTGCTATAAACAGCATCAACATATTAAAAATATTGTCAAATGATGTGCACAAATAAAACCTGTCACAAGTTAATTTCAAAGGTTATCCTGCCCAACGATCAGCTATTTACAGGAGACTATAATGCACATAAAAATTAGATAGGAATAGTTCCTTGGTGGTGACTCATCTTTCCGCCTTACCAAATTGCCAAAATTCTCAAACCAGAGTGGAGGCCACTGCTGGGACAGCAGGAGGCCCTGGGCCAACAGCAACAGTGAAGGCCTGGAAAGAGACGTGAATAGGATGGTGTCTGGGCCAGTCATCAGGGCCTTGTGGAGAGCAGTGTTGGGTATTTAGTTTGTAAATTACAATGTAAAAGCCTGAAATGGCCTGGAATTTGGGAAGACTATCACCTTCCCCTGACTTAATTGAGTGAAGTTGAGAAGAAGAGGGGCAAGGGCGAGGATTGACCATTAAATTCTATCCAAAGAATCAACTATCAACATATTAGATTAGATTAGTTACAGTGTGGAAACAGGCCCTTCGGCCCAACAAGTCCACACCAACCCACCGAAGCGCAACCCACCCAGACCCATTCTCCTACATTTACCTCTTCACCTAACACTAGGGGCAATTTTAACTTGGCCAATTCACCCGACCTGCACATTTTTGGACTTTGGGAGGAAACCAGAGCACCCGGAGGAAACCCACGCAGACACGAGGAGACTGAGCAAAATCCACACAGACTGTCACCTGAGTCAGGGATTGAACCCGGGTCTCTGGCGCTGTGAGGCAGCAGTGCTAACCACTGTGTCACCGTGCCACCCACTTGCAAGAGAAATTAAAATGAAAGCTAAAAAAAATCCCTTAACATTATTGATGCAACTGCGGTAACTAAATCATATTTAATTTTTTCTATTGCTTGTTTTTTTTTTGTCTGTATCATCTCGTGTCAGTTCTGTACCTTATTATCCATACCATAATCTCTTCTCTTGAATTTATCATGTTCTATTCACTTTGCACTGTGGATGAAAGGGTTTATTTGAATCTCAGCTGAACTGGTTTCTCAGTGATCACATTAGGAGAGTCTTCACGGGGGCCACAAATAAATAAAGAATGACTTGGAATTCTTTAGCACCTTTCATGACCTCAGTATATCTTAAAACAAATATGGAGTACTTAGTCACTACTATATTCCAACGCAAGTACATCCAAGCTGTCATACAAAACAAAACCAGACAATATCTTCTTTAATTCATATTGAACTCAGAATGGTAACTCTAGTTCTATCTACACAGATGCTGGAAGACCTATTGAGTTTCCTCAGGACTTTCTGCTTTTTAATTACAGATCTCAAACATCTGATGTACTTTGGTTTGATGATGGACATCTCCACACCAGGTCTTGCTTACTCAACTCTCAAATGGCCCACGTTCTAGAGGGGGACAAAGAAAATGAATGGCAGCATTGACATCAAGAATCTTGGTCCCAATTTGGCCCTCAAATTGCATCATTATTTACATCTCAATGCCTTAATGATGAGGCAGAGTACAGGCAGAGAGGGAAAGTGAGGGAAGTGAATCCTGAAATTCGGATCTGACAACTTGATGTGACATAAACTCCATGTGCCTGAAGAAATGTGGGCAGAGAATTGGCCTGTTCAGCCACATGAAGACCCACAGCAGAAACGCACAACCCTGAGAATACACAATTCTCAAAACAATGGAAAGCCAACAAATAAAACAAAATAAAATTAAAAGATATCCAAAAATTGGGCCAAGTAGTTGAATTTTAAAGAATGTCTTAAAGGAGGGAAATGAGGTAGACAGACAGAAAGCTGTGTGAAGAATATTCACGATCTTAAGGCCCTGGGTAACTGAAAGTCCAGAGGTACAATTAAAATCAGTATGCTCAAGAAGCCAGAATTAGAGTAGAATAAGAGCCAAATATTGAAGGAATATATGATATTTTAATGTGTTTCTATCCAGATATTAGTAGCAATCAAAATTATATAACAAACAAGCTTGTAAAAGAGCAATACATAGTGCAACATAAGACTGAGTTCAAAAGTGATTATGTATCAGAATATATCAGTATGCTGATTACCATATGGCTATTAAGTTCCAGCAGGGACCTGACATAAGTAATTATAACTCTTTGCAGTGAGGTGCAACATTAGTTAGCCTCTAATGGATAATCACACTATTAAGACAATTTTCATCTGATAACCCTATACTGCAGTATCAGTGCAATTCTCCGACTTTTTTTTTGCATTACTCAACTAGGTGGCTTGTAAACAGATGGATTGTTCATGGTGCTGAAACATAAGTTGAGATCAAAGAGAACCCACCCTAGCAACGACATTAACCTCCTGTTCACCTTCCTTTTTCATTTGGCGTCAAAAAAACATGAATTTAGTTGGATAAAAGAACCGAGCCAACTTTTATTTTAATTCTAATTACTATGTAAATAGAAAAGCATTTACCTCCCTTCAGTTTCAATTTCTGACTCACAACTGTCCCACTAATTACTTCATGCCACAAAGAAATGAAAAACTGTGATTGATAGAAACACCATGGATCTATGTAAATTAAGTCTTTTAAATTTTGATAATAATGGCAGGAAATTTTGTGGAATGAATAGAGACAGATTTTAGATTTCACTCACATCTGTTTGGGAAGATAATTACTCCTCTGGTCTATTTGTTTCCACTTTTTTTTATAAACATGCAATTTTGAATATCTCCAATATGTGTCATAAAGAGGATTATTTCTGATGGATGTCAAATCAACAGTTTGGCTTAAATGTAAACAATCAGAATTTTGCTCGATGAGTAAATGTAACGAATAGATAAGTCATATAGAACAGTTAAGTGCTAAATCCTTCGCAGTTGTGAATTAGTTGATCTCAATGAGGTGGTAGGGATGTCACAAGTAGACTCACTCCTACTCTTTGGTTAGGAGGAGAAAATTGTCTCCAGTTGCCACTCTGATGATTCTTGTGTCTGTTAAATTTGCATATTTGTGAATGTTAGTTGAAAACAAATTACTACTGGCCTCATGATCCCTCTAGTACAATAACCTTTCATATACTCACCATCAAAGCTCACATGTGAAATATGTAAACTTTTTTATATGGCAGGGGCCATATAATCAACTTCAAAAACAAGTGATTTCAGAGAACAAAGGGTTGGGTGGAGGATGAAAACGAATGGAAAAACTATTGTGGACTCAGCTACTCTTTTTGGACTAGGATAATGGGACATAAGGAGAAAGGGACATTGTGCTACCTACCACAACAATTCCTGTCCAATTACCAGCTGATATTTGTAGCACTGCTTGGTTGATTATCAAAAGAAAAGCCACAGTTGACTGTAAAGAAAGCAACTCAAGGATAAAAGGAAACATAGCTCTTTTTAACACTAATTTTCAAAATGAGAATTGTACAAAATATGCTTGTTTCTGTTTAATAATGTGAACTTAATTTATACAATTTAATTCTTCAACTACAGTGTTGTCAGATGCAAATAGTTGGAGAAAGGAAATGACATCATTATGTGGGTCAATGTGTGGATGTGAAGTTATATATTTTGCACTGAAGCAATAAAAAACTACTACAAATAGTAAGTAAAATTTCTTTCCAATGTACTTCAAAAACACTGTCAAAACTAAGATTTTTTTTGCACCAAACTTGCTGATGAAGTCCAAGCTAAAACTTCCAAGATGTTCCCTAATGGATGCTGTTGAAAGTCTTTCTTTTTTAACGGCTAGAGTGTGGTCAAAGCACTTCCCACAATGATGTTCAGTAGGAAATGACATGGCGTGGCAATAATGAGGGAACAGAAACACGTATCCATAATGCCTTGAAGGAATACAGCTGTTGTCACACATCTGCTAACCCTGTTCATAGAGGTGTGAAGAGCCTGTGTTTAGAAATTGCTGCAGAAAATGCCTTAGTGACTTGATGTAGCGCATAACGTAACTAAGACAGATTGCAGTGACGGTATGCTAGCGGTGGTTGAGTTGGATGTTTATGCTGGTGCAACATGTACCAATTATCTTGACTGGTCTGACCTTCCAATGTTGAGGTTGGCAGATATAATGATTTTGTCTTTGTTTATTAATCATTTTGTCTACAAACAATATATCTCAAAAACTAATCAATAGCTTGTGACAAAACCTGATACAAAGATACGGTATCACTTCAGGAAAAACAAATTTGTCAAAATGGTTTTTAAAATAATCTGTTAATGTTGGTAAGTAATTCAAATTCATTTTTTTAGAATGCTCTGGGTTACTTTGTTTAAAATTATGTTGATTATTTTGGATTGTTGTGCATTTGCTCAACTGCCACTGTAAAATTTGTCATAGCTATCAAAATGTGAAGTGTTTTCAGAGCGATTGTTGGATGTGATTAAGGTGAAGCCCCTCAGTGAAATAGAAGTATAAGGAAAAGCATAAAGAAAGAGCTCTATAATTGTAAGAAGCTCATATAGATTGATGGGACTGGGCATTCTACTACATACTCACATAATTTGTCATTTCTGTCAGTGAAGGTAATATTCACACTTCTGTTTGTTAGCTTATTTGGCCAGTATATCTTAAAAACAAATGGATAGATTTCAATAAAATCAGGTACACTAACATGATAACATGTATGATTGTGGCAAGCGCTAATGGTGCCTGCACAACAGAAATAGAGGAATACCTATAAAATCATGTAGAAAATTCTATTTTATGGTATTTTTAGAATAAAGGAGTTGTTTAATGATTGTAGTATGGTATAATTTGCAAAGTGCTCAGAAGTAGATGTGTAACAGTGAATGTAAAAACAGAACCCGGTGAAACTATCTGCCTAACTTTGTTCAATGTAAATCAGCAATTTGCAAAAATCCACTTTGGCACAGTCATTCAGAAATGTAAATAGGAAACGTGAGAAAAATTCAACATATCCCACAAAACCACAATAATTCATTGCTTTGAGTTGAAAACTCAATAGTTTTGATTCCAGAATAACTCTGTAAATTCACATAGAAAACATGAGCAGGGCTGGAGGATTACAATAGAACAGTAAATCCAAGTGTGGCTATTTACAGAGATAGGGAGAAATAATGATGCTGTCTGGTGAGGATGAAAGAGGAAGCAGGTGGAGATGATATAGAGCCTCTGTAAAATATGCTGTTTTTAAAAGATCATATTTAAGCGTTTCTGGGAAGCTGTGTGAGCAGCAAATAGAAAGGAAACAGAAACAAAGTGAAAGATTGAGAGTTGAAAAAGCCTGTGCAATGTTAAAATTTATGAAGTGTTATTAGACATGCCCTTTGATAGTGACGTAGAAATATACAAAATAGAGGCAGGAGTAGGATATCTGGCCTTTTGAGCTTACTTTGCCATTAAATTTGATCATGCCTAATCATCCAAATCTATACCCTGTTTCTGCTTTATTCCCATTCTCTTTAACCCCTTTAGCTCTAAGAACTATATCTAGTTCTTTCTTGAAAACATTTAATTTTTGGCTTCAATTGTTTTCTGTGGCAGAGATTTTCACAGACTTACCGCTCTCTGGGTGAAGAAACTTTGACTCAGCTCAATCCAAAAATGGCCTAGCTCTTATCCTTAGACTGTCACGGCTGGTTCTGGACTCCCCAGTAATCAGGAACATCTTTCCTGCATTTGCTCTGTCTGGTCCTGTGAGAAATTTTAAAGTTTCTCTGATATTCCCACACATTCTTTGAAACTCTAGTGTATATCATCCTAACCAATCCAGTCTCTCTTCATACATCAAACCTGCCATCCCAGGAATCCATCTGATAAAATTTTGTTGAACTCCCTCCATAGCCAGAACATCTTTCCTCAGAAAAGGAGACCAGAATTACACACATTACTCCTGATATTCCTGCTCCTGCACTTCAAACCTCTGGCTATAAAGCTCAACATACTATTGGCCTTCTTCACCACCTGCTGCTCCTAGATGCTTCTTTTCAGGAAGTGGTCTACAAGCAGATCTCGCTGCATTTCCCCTTTTCTTGGTATATCAGCATTTGCATAAGAATCTACCTTCCTGGTTTTTGCTTTCAAAGTGGATAACTTCATATTTATTCACTTTATACTTCATCTGCCATGCATTTGGCCACTTACTCAACTCATCCAAATCATACTGAAGAACCTCAGCATCCTCCTCACACTTCACCCTCGCATCCAGTTTGGGCCATCTGTAAACTTGGGGATTTTACATTTAGTTCCCTTATCTATGTAATTAATATATGTTGTGAATAGCCGGGGTCGAAGCATTGACTCCTGCTGTACCCCACTAGTCACAGCCTTTCACTCAGAAAAAGACGTGTTTAATCCTAATCTTTGTCTCTTGTCTGTGAAACAGTTCTCTATCCATGGCAATACATATGACCAATCCCATTGCTTAAATAATTATAAACTAATCTCTCAATCTCTCTCATGCCCCTTATCAATAGCCTTCTGAAAGTCTGAGTAAACCACATTCACTGGCACCCCCTCATTGAATCTATTAGTTACACACTTGAAATATTCCAGTAGATTTGTCAAGCATGATTTCCCTTTCATAAATTCACACTGATTGTCTAATCCTCTTACTCTTTACCAAGAACTCTGCTCTTCAATCTTTTATAATGGAGTTGATCATTTTCTCTACTACCAATGTCAGGCTAACCAGCCTATAAATTCCTTATTTTCTCTTTACCTCCTTTTTAAATAGTGGAGTTGTATTAGCTACATTCCAATCCATAGAAACTGGTCCCGAGTCTTTACAATCTGAAAAGGGAACCACAATGCATTCATTATTTCTAGTGCCACTTCATTAATTACTCTCAGATGTAGATTTATCAGGCCTTGGGGATTAATTAGTCTTTAATCTCATCAAATTTTGCACACTATTTCCTTACTAATATTAATTTCCTCCAGTTCCACCCTCTCACTAGATTCTGCCCTCCCCAAGATTTTTTAGACATCATTTGAGGGCCTTGTGCAGATCGAACCAAAACATTTATGTTATTAGTCTAGCATCTCGTTGGTACCCATTATAATTTCTCCTGTATATGACTGTAAAGGAACTACAATCATTTTCATTAATCTTTTTTCTTCACATACTTACAAAAGCTTTTACAATTGATTATTTTCTCCATGTAAGTTTACTCTCATACTCTATTTTTACCCTCTTAACCAATTGTTTCAGCCTTTTTGCTGAAATCTAAACTGTACCCAAGCTTCAGTTCTGCTGCTCATTTTTGGCCAATTTGTATATCCTTTCCTTGAGTTTAACAATCCATAATTTCCCTTTCTAGCTATAGCCGGGACACTGTTCTCATTTTATTTTTGCATCAGACTGGAATGAACAATTGTTGCAATATCTCCAAGCACGCTAAGTGCTTGCCATTGCTTAAAGTAACATTCCCCAATTTATCATATCCAGCTCATGCCTCAGACCATTATTGTTTCCTTTATTTAGATTCAGGACCCTAGTCTCAGAAAAAATTATGTCATATCCATCTTATTGTAGAATATTCAGGTTAATCTCCCCTTAGACACCTTGCACAGCTAGTTTGCCAATTATTCTTTTCTCATTATATAATACCCTATCTAGGATTATTGGTTATGTGGTTGGTTCCTCAACATAGTGCATGAGATGGTTTTTTCAATCAATATCCTGGAATTGCTCTGATATTGCATTGTTCCTGATTGGATTTGCCAAATCTATATGCTTATTAAAGTCAACTCTAATTATACTTGTAGCTTCATTGCTTGCATCTCTAATTTCTTGCTTGAATGCCCCTTCAGACACTACCACAATTGGGGGTCTATAAATAACAGTTACTGTTGTTTCCTGCTCCTTGGCATTCCTGAACTCTGTCCTTACAGGTTCCATTTTGATTGGAAATCTATGGTGGAACAGCACAGGCGTTAGGTTATTATTCTATTTATTGTACTACATTATACTAGGAAGAATATTAATTTTGCTGTTTTATGTTTGTTTCATACATAAAGTCATTTCGGCTTTCAGTTTTACTTAAGTTTATGTACCTAGGTACATTTGTACTTAAGATGGTGCTGGGAATGGTGACTTTGTTTCCTTTTTACTGTACTCCAGTATCCCTGTACTTGAGTAGACATGACAATAAAATCTAATTCTAATTCTAGTTTACGATAACACAATCTATAGCCTCTGTTTTAAAATTATATTCATGAGTAACTCTTGCTCTGAAAATTCCCTTCGTAATTGAATAATTTTAAATTTTTTTCATCACCTTTAACGTTTATATCCAATAATTTCTTCATTTTGCATTAAGGAAGTTAAAAGTTTAAGTTGGATCTGAGAGAAAAACTTCTAGCTCACACTAATAAAAATTATTTGTATTACAGTGATAAAAATTGTATCACAAATAATATTGTGGTTTGACTTTTGAAGTTATTAATGAGACTGCCAAATTTCTGTTACAATCCCAGAGAAGACAGCCAAATTTATGTTAAAATCTGGTTAGAAGCCAATAACATATTTGTCAAAAGTAGGCTATGTTTGAATCCTCAGGTGCTTGTTCAGAGAATAAAGCCACAAACTTCCACATTTCAAACAAACAAAATAAACTTTAACTAGAAAAGGCTAGAAAAGTAAAACAATCTGCTACATACAACATAACTTAAATCTAACATGCAGAAAAAGCTAACGAGGCAACAGACAAACTATAGTCAAAACTCCCAAAAGGCACATTAAAGTAGCAGATGACAGATCCCATGGATTTTTCAGCAAGGTGTCCAGACATTAATCGTACTATGTATCATCATATCTCATTAAAACTTTGCCTCCTTTACAAGGAATTCAAATGCTTCATCTTTGAATACTTACTCTTAAAACTCGCTCAAAGCTGTGGTCAGTATCAATGACTATTCACCTTCCAATATTTGAATCTCTTTTTCTCTGACCACATCTCCTTCAGTTTCAAAGCTACAATCCAACAGCTACTGATGGCACATTTCCAGCTGTTTCACAGACAGCTAGTTTCACTAAGTTGATCATGCCTTTGGGTTTCCCTGAACTCCATGCCCCCAGCTACACTAAGCAAGTACTGCTTCTTGGCTTCCTTTAGCCCCACTCTCAGATCCCAAATGATTCCTGAGACTTCAGTGAGCCTCCAGCTCCTCACAGTGAACAGCAATATTTTAGCTGGTTGGAGCCACTTTCTTAAGTTGCTCCTGACTCTCTCTATCTTTCTCTTCAACTCAGAGCCATCACATTACCAGTTCCTTAGGACTTCTCCCAAGCCCAGACTGCCTGGAAACTGCTGACAACAGCACCTTCACTCCCCACATCTAAGCACCTTGGTGACCAGAAACCCAATGAGCAATCTTTGGGTTTCTGTTTCTTCTGCCTCCAACCAATTGACTGGTTTCTGTGGATTCCTCTTTCGCTCCCTCTCCTGTCCCAAAATGTTCCTTTTTGTGCCAGTCACATCAACATATGTGCACCATTTTCTTTTCCCACCACAGATTTAATGACTCATCAGTTCAGCATTAACACACCCCTCCATTCCTGGTTAATTCATGTTTTTCATTTCCTCTGGTCCATTATCATCAGGCAGTTTTTCTTTCACTATATCCATGTACTCTGGTACTCACTTTTAGGATGCAGTTTAATCCAGGCAATAGGGGTCTTAGCCATAGACTGGAGATCTGGTAAGGGCACTACATGACTTCCTTTATAAAGGAATGCCATATTAAATGCCAACAAATACATAAGTGGCCTGTGGCAGGCCTTTGCCAGAATCATGGAGCCCAGAGGAGAAAGCCCAGAGGAGAAAGCCCATTGACCAACCACCACCAATAGCTACCAACCTGTTAGATGCTCATAGCTGTCCATTGATGGTAGTGCCATCAGAAGTAGATGGCAGTGCTACATTATACCCACCAGAGATCAGGATCTACAAGGCAGCCAGGCTACAGGTACAAGAATGGGATTTGCAAGCAGGGAGATACAGGGTGGGTCCAAAGAAAAGATAGGTGTTTGCTGTCAACATGCTGCAGCCCTTTCCAAAGTCAAGTCTCACAATTAAGTACTGAAATATCTGATAGAGAGAGACACCCTGGGAGCCCAAAAATAAACCCAACAGAGTTTGCTTTTCAGACTCCACGCAATGGTAACTGACCTACCCTCTGCTGGTGGCTGGACAAAGTCCTTAAATGAGCACTTAAGGGCCTCAGTCAGCATAGGCAGGAAGGCAGACTATAGGCCTTCCAGTTAGATTGCACTCCATCCTCAAACCTTCAAGAGGGGCATACATTCCACCCATTAAAACTCTTCTCTTTGTCACCTACCTCCCTGGTGTGTAAAACTTCTCAAAACTCTCTTCAACGGTGCTTTTGTTTCTGATGTCACGCCCAATTGTTCGGTTATTTGTTCTTCTTGTCACTTTGTAAAGTGCTTTGAAATGCCTTTCTGTAACTGGGGAGAATTTGAGAAATTTAGATTGTTGGTTCTCTATTTTTTGCTATCTAATCACAGGATTGAATTGCACTGGAAGGTGAAAGACAAACTTGTATTTTTACATTCAAATTGTTTCAGTGGGACCACCTCTTTGTCCTGTATTAAGTCCAGAAAATAACCTCCATTTTAATCTTTGCAAGCTGCAAATATTTGTACTAGGGATGCTCATTTGAACAGGCAAGTAAATGAACTGCAGTCCTGGGTTCAATCCAGCCAAGGCAGATGGGATGAAAGTGCTCCCTGTTGGTTGCTAACATTGAGAATGGAATACCTTAATCATCTCAGATCATATTTCCTTTAGATTTACACCATCATAAAACTTCACCTTCATTGAAATCATGACACAGATAATCCTATAGTGAGGAATTCACATCATTGAAACACCGAATGACTTTACTGATACAAATTCAGCAACATTGTTCAATCTAAACAAAACAAGTTGTTTTACATAGCTCCTGGCCGCCAGTTCAAAACAACATTGGCAGAGGCATGAGAGCAGATTGCACTTAATGGCTGGTGCAGAAAGACTGGCGATCAACATAGGCAATTGGAAATAAGTAAGGAAATGTTACACCGATAAGAAGAAAAATATATAGAGGATTAAAAAAAGGATTCTTTCCCAGTGCTAACCATGCAGCTTTAGGATGTGTGAACTAATCAAAGGAAATTTCAAGGAGGTCTTCTCCATGGCACATTGCCAAGGAAATAAATCAGTGACTGCTCAGCTACAAATATTTGGGAGAGATTCCTCATGCATCTCTGGGGTGAAGCTAGCAGGTCCAACAGGCTTTAATAAAAATCAATACTTCAAAGGAACATCATTCCAAATAAACCAGTTACATTATTCTTGGTGTGATTTATAATACATCAGGCATGTCTGACCAGGGGAGAAGGAGAGATTCAGCAACTCTCTTTCCAAAAGGCCTCTTGGCTTGTCACACCAAATAGTTATCTTCCTTTTTAGCATGCAACTATATCACACACATCAAAAATGTAGTTGACGGAATCAAATTGACCAGATCAATTCCAAGACTTATTTGAGTGAAACAAGGATACATTTTATTACCAACCAATGCAAGAAAAAATAATAAAACACAACATCAAGAACACAACAAATAGTCAATAACTTTTAAAAAAGAATGGCATATGCATGAAGAATAAAGGCTATGTAGTTTAAAATTGCTGTAAGATTTTTAACCCGAGACCACAATTGTTTAATTATTGCATTGCATCCTCAGCCATGACAATCTTTGTAAGTATCTTTGAGTTCTTAGTCAATGGCTGTTCCCAGAATTTGCTTTATCACTGAGTGTTGTCTTCTAAGAGTTGACAGAAACAATGTGAGAGAAAGTTTGTTAGTAAAATTCATTATTCCTGTTCTCTACTGTGCCAAGCAGCTACTGCAGTGTGGCAGATCTTCCCAGCATCAATTAGAAAAATAGGGTGAGATTTGCAGAAATTAAATTCTTACTGTTGAGAAAGATTGTCTAACTTTTCAACTAAGTTTTGAACAGGAAGGCAAGAATCTCATAAGCAAGTGGTGAGAGGCCTATTTGCATTCATTTGCATGTATTAGCCTTTTATTAGTACCTGATCTCACCTCATTGATATGCAGTTTTCTATTCTCCCTCTTGTCAGAACAAAACAAGATGAAGAATCACTGCCATAAAAGTCAGAGTGGGTATCTGGTGTTGTGCCTGCCACACAGTGTCTTTTAACTCTTATATCTAGCAAAGAACTGCAAGTTGACTCACAATAATAATAAACGATATATTATAACAATTATACTATAACAACAAAATGCACCATAAACTAACAATTTATACTATAAATCTAATCAACTATCTTGTGCTTTAACTTAACTCTAGATGATCATATACCACCACACTTGATCTTGACCTTGATCCCAAATGGACATTCCTGATGAAGGGGTATGCCCAAAACGTCGACTCTCCTGCTCCTTGGATGCTGCTTAACCTGCTGTGTTTGTCCTGTGCCGCCACACTTTTTGACTTTGATTCACATGGTGTTGATCGTCTGATCGTCTTCTCCCCGTGGCCACAGCAGTGTCTTCTCTTCACAGTGGTTGGTTTCAAGTTACTGCCCCTGAGGATGGTGTTGCGGTGATTCTTATATTAGAAGTCGTTCCAACCCTTTTGGGAAAATCTTTAGTGTCCTCCAATATATCGATCAGAGCTCAAGCATCCCAATCAATCAGACCCAACTGGGCATTGACATGTCGATGGCAGGGTGGTCCTGGAGGTATTAGGTGCACATAGGTCAGGTAGTCTCTCTAAATAAGGGTGCGAGGCACCTCTGTGTTGGGCAAACAACTCGAAGTCCCGATTGCTCTGGGGATGGCCTTCCAGCTGATTAATTCAATTCCAAATTCGAGGCTATATTGCATTGTCTGCAGCTGCTGTGTCAATTACATACTGTCTGTCTATTGTTGCAGCCTGTCTGGATTCTGCAGCATGTTTATTAGTGCAGTCACTTTGGTCAAGGCTTGTCTTAATTTCCCAGCATTGTTTGTTTATTGTCCATTTTTCATAAATCTATCATTTTGAGCAGCTTGTCTGACCACACTGGCTACCCAGTTCACTGCTAGCTCTTCTGAGCCTCCATCTTCAGTAGCATTCATCAACATCTTTTTATTGCAATGCTGCTACCAGGACATTCCATGTGCATAGGGACAGGCACACAGCTCATGGATCAGACCGGGTGCATCTTAGGGCTCTGAGCTCCCTCTCTTAGCGCCTATTTCAATGGTCACAGCATCTTTGTCTTATCTTGCCTTATGTCTTATCTTGTGTGCTGTGTCCCCTCAGCCAGAGCATCGAGGCTCACAGTACTTAGAGTCATAGAGATGTACAGCACAGAAACAGACCATTCAGTCCAATTTGTCCATGCCAACAAGATATCTAAATTAATATAGTCCCATTTGCTAGCACTTGGCCCATACCCCTCTAAATGCTTCCTATTCATGTGCCCATCCAGATACCCTTTAAATGTTGCAATTATACCAGTCTTCACCACTTCCTCTGGCAGCTCATTCCATACACGCACCACTCTTTGTGTGAAAAGTTGCCCCTTAGGTCCCTTATAATTTTTTCTCGTCTCACCCTAAACATATCCCCTCTAGTTCTGCACTCCTGCAACCCATGAAAAAGATCTTCTCTATTTACCCTTTCTATGCTCCGGATTATTTTATAAACCTCTATGAGGTCACCCCTCAGCCTCCAACGCTCCAGGGAAAACAGGACCAGCCAATGCTAGGGAATTGAGGGAGTCAATGCTAGGGATTCAAGCATGCTGCGGTGCAGAGGGGCCCAAAATTGTGAACTGGGAAACAATGCATAAGGAGGGCAGAGACAATCATGAATGGAGGGCATGGGTTACTGTGGGAGAGGGGCTTCTCAGTGATGACTACTATTCTGGCTTTGACAAGGTGACAGTACAGCACAATCATTGACATGGCTAAGCTGTGGGCCTCAGGGGCTAATGTTGGGAGATGAAAGCTAAAATGAAACAGTTGGATTGGAGCATGTGGAAACTCAGTACAGGTAGCCCCTGCTATCCGAAATAAGAGCTTTCCCAGGATACCTTTCATAAGCTGAAAATGGAGTAAAGCAAAAGTGCATGATTTATATGGGAAAAAGTATCCCCATTTTTCGTAAAAGGCAAAATTCCTCTTTGGATTCATGAAAACAGGTACTAATGTAGGTCTTTCATAAAAGCGAAATTGTGTAAAATGAACATTCGAAAAGTGGGGGATGTCATACTGATGTATTTGTCAGGGAATGCCAATAAGAAACAAACAAAGTTTCGGGTGGAATCCAGGCTGAACCTATGACATCACTGTCTCAAGGGCAAATAGTGTTGCCTTCCATTCTCATGTGACTCAACATGCAATGGAAATGAAAAATGGCTGCGACCACACCAGAACTGGATGGAGTCAGTGATTTGTTTTCTGTCTAAGCACACTTGTGAGATGTTTCAAAGGGCAATTACATTAATCAGGCACTTACACAAGACAAATTAAAAACATCTGTAATTATACAACATTACAGCACAGTACAGGCCCTTTGGGCCTCGATATTGCGATGATCTGTGGAACCAATCTGAAGCCCATTCCATTTTCATCCATATCTTTATCCAATGACCATTTAAATACCCTTAAAGTTGGTGAGTCTACTATTGTTGCAGGCAGTGTGTTCCAAGCCCCTACTACTCTCTGAGTAAAGAAAATACCTCTGATATCTGTCCTATATCTATCACCCTTCAATTGAAAGCTATGTCCCCTCATGCTAACCATAATACCCTGCAGGTGAAGGGCAGGCAGTGTCCAAATGGGTGGGATACAAATCCTGGTCAGAAACAAACAATGCTGAAAATGTGTTGCTGGAAAAGCACAGCAGGCCAGGCAGGATCCCAGGAGCAGGTGAGTCGACGTTTCAGGCATGAGCCCTTCTTCAGGCTCATGCCCGAAACGTTGACTCTCCTGCTCCTGGGATGCTGCCTGACCTGCTGCGCTTTTCCAGCAACACATTTTCAGCTCTGATCTCCAGCATCTGCAGTCCTCACTTTCTCCCAGAAACAAACAATGTTGACTATGTTAAAGTATAGGCATGAACAATTTTGCATTTCTTTCTGTCATAACTACAAAACATTTGGCTCATCGTCTATCAGGAATAGGTTTTCATATTTAACTTATTCTAGGCATCGAAACCATATCATAGAATCAGTTTTGTTGATAATGTTTTCAAGTCGGCCAAACTGAGTTATTCTCTGCCATAAAATTTGATGGAATTTGCCTACACTGACTGCACTACTATTCACTTTTAGAAATCAAGCAATTGCTCACTTATTTCAATCTATCATAGGTGTCCTATGCTTCATTTTGCATGCAGTTTATCAGTTATTAAACAATGTGTTGGAAAGTGAAAATAGAAACTTAGACAAAGTCAAAGAGTTTTACAATATGTAAAGAGGCCCTTCAGCCCAACGTATTCACACTTGTTTTCGAGTACCTATCTGCCCTAATCCCATTTTCCAGCATTTGGCTCATTATCTTGTTTACTTTGGCATTGCACATATACATCTCCAATGAACAGCAGAAGCTCAGTCTTTCAGTGAGTTTAAGACACAGACTGATAGATTTCTAGTTACCAATGACATCAAGGATTTTGGGAATAGCCTGGGGAATATGAGGTAGATGATCATCCATAATCTAGATTGCTGGAGAAGGTTCAATGGGCTGAATAGTCTACTCTTGCTCCTATGTTCCAGTTAATTTAGTTGTGCAGCTGACAGCATGTAAATAAGGCTAGAGGGCTAAAATACTCTGACCTAAATATTAATCCATTAAGTACATTTAGTATTAGTCTTTCCCTCTCTCTCTCTCTCTCTCTCTCTCTCTCTTATATCTTATACTCAGCCTTCTTATGTAACTTTGGTTGGAACACAGAGTAATGGTAAAAGAAGCTTTCATACTACTTCTGTGGAGATTCTATGCAAGGTCAGGGATAGTTTGGGAAGCATCCAACAGAACTGATGGTATAGTGCAGTGGTTCTCAAAATGTGCTCCATTAACCAATCATAGTTCATAGGTTTCCTCAAGGTGAACCTGTGCTGATTCAGAATGCATGGCACTGACAAACAAGGCCATATGAGGGAACAGGTCAAAATCCTCACCCCACCACTTGCATGATGCCACACAACCAGACTGGATCCCACATGTGCAACTCAAATTGAATAAATGTTGAGTAACAACAATATACTCTACAAACATGCTCCATTACTAATAGATTGTAAAATTACAATATTAGAATTTTGGAATTGGCTGGAAGCAGTGAGGATGTACTTATTGACTGGGGAGCCTGACATGAGGTGGAAGCTCTCTGTATTATCAGACATCACCTCATTGATGTCTCATCAAAAGCACTATGATCGTTTTCATAAATTCTGTTGTATCTTCTTTACAGTAGCAAAACAAAACAAATTGGGTAGGGACTGGCTGGTTGTCCACAGGGGTCTTCTGCCCAACCTTACTGGTTCATGGATATATAAAAGTTGAGAGCCACTGGTGTATATTTCCCCGGCCCCCAACGCCTCAACTTCACCATGGATATCCAATCCCTCTACACCTCCATCTGCCATGACTAGGGCCTCCAAGCCCTCCGTTTTTTCCTCTCCCAATGTCCCCAACAGTACCCTTCCACCGACACTGTCACTTGTTTGGCCAAACTGGTCCTCACCCTTAACAATTTCTCCTTCGAATCCTCCCACTTCCTCCAGACCAAAGGGGTAGCACCAGTTGGCCTTCTTCTTTAGAGACCGCAATTTCCCTTCCCACGTGGTTAAAAATGCCCTCCAACGCATCTCGTCCACATCCCGCACCTCCGCCCTCAGACCCCACCCCTCCAACCGTAACAAGGACAGAACACCCCTGGTGCTCACCATCCACCCTACCAACCTTTGCATAAACCAAATCATCCGCCGACATTTCCGCCATCTCCAAAAAGACCCCATCACCAGGGACATATTTCCCTCCCCACCCCTTTCCTCCTTCCGCAAAGACTGTTCCCTCCGTGACTATCTGGTCAGGTCCACGCCCCCCCCTACAACCCACCCTCCCATCCTGGCACCTTCCCCTGCCACCGCAGGAATTGCAAAATCTGCGCCCACACCTTCTCCCTCACCTCCATCCAAGGCCCTAAAGAAGCCTTCCACATCCAAAGTTTTACCTGCACATCCACCAATATCATTTATTGTATCCGTTGCTCCTGATGCGGTCTCCTCTACATTGGAGAGACTGGACACCTCCTAGCAGACCGCTTTAGGGAACATTTCTGGGACACCCGCACCAATCAACCACACCGCCCTGTAGCCCAACATTTCAACTCCCCCTCCCACTCTGCCAAGGACATGGAGGTCTTGGGCCTCCTTCACCGCCGCTCCCTCACCACCAGACGCCTGGACGAAGAACGCCTCATCTCCCGCCTTGGCACACTTCAACCCCAGGGCATCAATGTGGACTTCTACAGTTTCCTCATTTCCCCTTCCCTCACCTCACCCTAGTTCCAAACTTCCAGCTCAGCACTGTCCCCATGACTTGTCCGACCTGCCTATCTTCTTTTCCACCTATCCACTCCACCCTCCTCCCTGACCTATCACCTTCATCCCCTCCCCCACTCACCTATTGTACTCTATGCTACTTTCTCCCCACCCCCACCCTCCTCTAGCTTATCTCTCTACTCTTCAGGCTCTCTGCCTTTATTCCTGATGAAGGGCTTTTGCCCAAAACATCGATTTTACAGCTCCTCGGATGCTGCCTGAACTGCTGTGCTCTTCCAGCACCACTAATCCAGAATATGAGTGTGAACAGCCTAATTTTTTGATCAGATTTACACCTCTGCCAGAAGTATCCTTCAGTTTACAGCCATTCAAAGACATTGCAAAAGGTAGTTCTCAAGCCAGCACTCTAGTCTCAAACACTTCTGAATTTCTTGAATGAGTTTTTCTCCTTCATAAGACCAGAAGTGGGTTATATGATTGCACAGATTATTATCCTTCACATTCAATGGTACAACCAACATTGTGTGCTGCACTCTGAACATACCTCAGGATGGTCGTCATTGACTGGAATCCAGCTCAACTCCAATTGCAAAAGCAGGTTGATACTTGCTATTCCACAGTGCATGAGTCACTTCCTGTCATCCCAAAGTTGAGTCACTATAACAGGACATATATCCTACTGTATAATGGAATACATGCACAGCTTGACAATCTGAAAAATGGTGGTAAACAAAACTAAAGAGATTTGAAATAACTCTGCTAATTTTCTTGTTTATAATATTTGAATACAACAAAACATTAATAATTTCAAAGAGCAATATTCATGTTCATTTTAAAATTGCAAACTATAATTTAAAAGTTGTTATGATAATGTGGATGGAATACTTAGCTTCACACCAACAGTTCTTCCTTATCTCATGTAGTTAAAGGGAATTACATGATAATGATAAATCCTAACCTTTATACTGCTATTTTTCAGTGTATGCAAGCTAAATTTTATGTAAAAGAGCCATAAATAATCAAGTAGATGCTGTGATAAGACAGGCATCACTATGTAATTACTGGTTACAAATGTGAAAAGGGCACAGGTGCTGAAATCCACAGGGGTATTGTTGGCATGGACAGCTTCAGTTTACACTTAACACTGCCTGGTATAGAGATCTGAGCACATGCTGTGTTTGTTATAATGTGTAGGAAGCCCAGGGAATCACACCATAACAATCTTGGACAGGCCTCAGAAGAAATAACTTGGCTGAATGAAGCTTATAGTTGTTCTCTCATTTACCACCAACTGGTCTCAATCTTTAATACGTTGACTGTAGATTGCATACTGTGAAAGGTTTCATACTATCATTTAGCTTAAATAATTAGGCTTGAGTTACATATTGTATGAAGTGTTTTATTGCAGGTATCACCTGATATGCAAGGGTTGATTATAGAATCCTCACAAACAGTGCCTATTTCTATCTCCATAATATAACCAGATTTTGTGGCTGAAACAGTTCTGCTGCTGAAACCCCTTCCCCCCCCCCCCCCCCCCAACCTAGTTCTTGATTTTATTATTCTAATGCAGTCCTAGTTGGCTTCTTATGGTCAACTCTCTGAAATCTGTTCACCCCAAAACATTGCTGACCCTGTCCCAGATCAAACCAAGCTGCAAATGTGTTGCTGGTCAAAGCACAGCAGGCCAGGCAGCATCTCAGGAATAGAGAATTCGACGTTTCGAGCATAAACCCTTCATCAGGATGAAGGGCTTCCTGATGAAGGGCTTATGCTCGAAACGTCGAATTCTCTATTCCTGAGATGCTGCCTGGCCTGCTGTGCTTTGACCAGCAACACATTTGCAGCTGTGATCTCCAGCATCTGCAGACCTCATTTTTTACTCCCAGATCAAACCAAGTCCCATTCATCCATCACCATTGTGCTCAGATCAGCTTTTGTTCCTTGTTAAACAACTGTTTGATTTCAAAATCCTCATCCTTGTATTCAAGTCCCTTCATGATCTTACCCTTTCCTAACTCTATGTTGTCTTCCAACTGTACAACACTCCAAGTTAGCTGTGGTCCTCCAATCATGCCTTCTTGAGCATGTCAGATTTTAATCACTCCACCAAGGCCTCAGATTTGGAATTCCTTCTCTGAAGCTCTCTGTATCTACTTTTACTGTCTTTATGGTGGTGTTTAGAACCTATATCTTTGACTAAGCATTTGCCAACTGCCAAAATAGCTCCTTGTGTAGCTCATAGTTAATTTTGTTTGATTAGACTCCACTAAAGCTCCTTGGATGTTCTACTGTCTATAAGGTGCTGTTTAAATGCAAATTGGTATTGTATGCATTACATGCCTCCTTTTTAGTCCCTATTTTCTTATCAATATCCTTAGTCATTTAGAGTATACTAGCTTTGGATACCCTGTATTTAATTCTCATGGGTAAATATTTAGCTTGCACCTTATTCATTTCTCTTTTGAAAACTCCCATTTTCAACTACACTTTTATCCACTGTTTTATTGATCCCTCTACAAAGGAGAAAGTTTCTCTCTATTCTTTTTTTCCCTTCACTTATGTGATGTGAGTGTCACTAGCTTGGCTAGCATTTATTTGCCTATGCCTTGTTGCCCTTGTGAAAGTGGTGGTGAGCTGCCTTCTTAAACTGTTGCAGTCCATGTGCTGTTATTTGGATCTACAATGCTCTGAGGGAATTCCAGAATTTTGACCCAACAAATCTGAAGGAATGATTCCAAGTCAAGATGGTGAGTGGTTTGGAGGCGAGATTGCAGATGGTGATGTTCTCATGTATCTGCTGCCCTTGTCCTTTTAAATGGTAGTGATTATCGATTTGGGAAGGTGTTGTGTAAGGATCTTTGGTGAATTTCTGCAGTGCATCTTGTAGATAGTGCACACTGCTGCTACTGAGTATCAGTGGTGGAAGGAGTGGATGTTTGTGGAAGTAGTGCCAAACAAGTAGTGGCTTTGTCCTGGATGATGTTAAGCTTCTTGAGTGTTGCTGGAGTTGCACAATCCAGGAACTCATTGCTTGAAAGGGTGGTAGAGATAGGAACCCTCACCACATTTAAAATGTTTAAATTTTAGTAGAGAATTTCAAGCCATCACCTGAATGAAGATGTTCCTCTTTGTCTCAGTCCTGAGTGGTTTGTAATTTATTTTGGGACTGTATCTGTAGGTTTGAGATTCCATAGCCAGGAGAAATATCCTTTTTACATCCATTTCATTTTTCCAAGTTTCAGAGAAACAAGCCCAGTCTCCTCAACTCCTCTTCATAGGAAGGTCCAACTATCCCAGATCAGATAGGTGAACCTCCATTGTACTCCCTATTTAGTGATATATCCACTTTTAGGCAAGGTACCAGAACTGGAAAGTAACTGCTGGCTGCTGGGCAAAAGAAACAGTTTGTGCAGCTGAATGTCACCAGCTGTTAGTAAAGGAAGGGTCAGCAGAAAACAGTTAACAGATGATCAGGGGTTTTCAGGTCGGAAGATGAAATTGCAAATTTCTTTGTGAGACCCAACCTAGAGATCTGGGGCTGTTTTGTGTATTATGCTGATCCCAGATGATAGTAATATTAGACAAGTCAAATCCCAAGGTGAAGACTAACTTGATTAACCCAAGTATTATTTTGCAATTTGTTTACCAGGACAGTCAGCCATTGAGCATATGCACAAGAGGTTGCCAATGTACTTTTAACAAAGGAACACTAAAATTTATTGCATACAAAAGATGTATGAGACGTATTTAAACCATCTTATTTCAAATATCAGAAAACCATTTTACTCTCAACAACAATCTCATTGATACCCAAACCTATGGGCTCCTGTCTCTATTTCAAATTTCCTTCTTTAGTTTGCATAGCTGTACCTACTTCCTTTCTGGCAAAATTATGAATTCACTTCATGTTATTTCTTTACTTAACACCTATTCATATGAGACTTCAATAAACTGCTAACACAGTAATCTTACTCTTCAACATGTGTTCCATAAGACCATAGACAAAGGAGCAGAATTAGGCCTTTCGCCCCATTGAGTGTTCTTCACCATTTGATCATGGCTGTTATGTTTCTTAACTCCATTCTACTGTTTTCTCCCCATAAGCTTTGATCCCCTTACTAACCAAGGACCTATCTATCTGCACTCCATGACTTCACCTCCACAGCCTTCTACAGCAATGAGTTCCAAAGATTATCCAGCCTCTGGCTGAAGAAATTCCTCCTTATCTCAATTTTCAAGTGTCATTCCTTCACTCTGACACAGTTCCCTTGAGTCATATTCTCTCTTACTAGTGGAAACATCTTCTCCACATCCATTTTATCCAGACCTCTCAGTATTCTGCAAATTTCAATGAGATCCTGCCACCAACAACCTTCCAAACTCCATCAAGTACAGAACCAGAGTCCTCAACCTCTCCTCATATGACAAACCCTTCATCCCCAGTATAATTCTTATAAATCTCCTCCAGGCCCCCTCCAACCCCAGCACACTCTTTCTTAGATATTGGGTCGAAAACTGCTCACAAAATTCCAAATACGATCTGACCAGAGTTTTACACAGCCTCAGATGTATATCCCAATTCTTGTATTCTAGCCATCTCAGCTAATGAAAGCTAATGTTGCATTTGCCTTCTGAACTGCCACTTGAAATCTGCATGTTAACCTTAAAAGAATCCCCAGCTAGGATTCCTAAGTCCATTTGTGCTTCAGATGTCTGAAGCTCTTCCCCATTTAGAAAATAGTCTGTGCCTCTACTCATGCTAGCAAAGTGCATTACACTTTTCCACATTATGTTCCATCTGCCACTTCTTTGTCCATTCTCCTAGCCTGAAAAAGTCCTTCTAGAGCTTCTTCACTTACTCAACACTATCTGTCCCTATACCTGTCTTTGTGCTATCTGCAAACTTACTAACAAAAACCTCAGCTCCTTCGTCCAGATCATTAATGTATAACATGAATAGTTATGCTCCCAACATTGACCCCTCCAATCACCAGCTGCCATCCTGAAAAAAACACTTTACTCCCATTCTCTGCCAGTCAGTCAATCTTCTATCCATGCCAGTACCTTGACCCTAACACTCATGGGTGCTTATCTTATTTAGCAGCATCCTATGTGTTTGTCAAAGGACTCTGTAAATCCAAATAGTGTTCACTGGCTCTCATTTGCTTAACTGGCTCATTACTTTCTCAAAGATTTCTGACACATTTATCAGGCATGGCCTTCCCATTTCAAAGCCGTGCTCACTCAGCCCTATTTTAGCATGCACTTCCTGCATTCAACAGCTCTGTAGGATGTCTTCCTCTCTGACACATGAAAGCATTCTGTTTCTGGAGATTTCCTCTTACTAACTTCTAAGCCACTCAGGACTATTTTTCTTCCACCCTGACTGTTTGGAAACTGATAAATTGCACTGATGTCACATGGGTTTTCTCTCTGAAAGAAATCTGCACACTCTTTGACCTTCTGGATGGTCTGTCTTTCTTTTCAAAAGATAACTTGTCCCCATCTCTGCCTCCCTTAGGAGCCCTTGCAGAGCCCAATTTTCTTCCTCTCTTCTACACTTGTTTTTGAAAGCACTGAATTATTCACATCATTTTTTTTGTAAACAAATCATTTAAATGCATGCAAACTCAGCCAATCCAAACTCACAGAACTCAAAATCTAAAATGAAAGTAAATCTATGTTTCTCCCTTCTTGATACAAATGGAGAAATACAAATCAAACATAAAACTGGACATGGTTCTGTCTACTTTAGAATCCCAAGTTTCCAATTAAAAATGATGATATACTATGAAACTTCACATACCCATAAGGCATCTAGTTTGTTTATGTCGGCATCTCCTCCGCTTGTAGATCTAAGTGAGAATTAAAAAAGAAGTCAGCTTTAAAGGGATGCGTTACCTTCTGAGTTTTAACACCCAGTGGAGTTAAAGTCAACCACATGGAAAATCGTTTGTGCTCACACTGGAAAGAGTAAAGCCAATCCATGGCTTTGAGAGCACATGATTGTTTGATATGCCTTTCATGGAAAAGGTTCCTGACAGCTCAGAAAATTTTCTCTGTGGCATGTTATGCAAGGTGGGTGAGTTACTACTGGACACTGGACCTAATGCTCGTGTGCTAATTAAGCATTTTCATCATAACCTGCCAATATTTAACTTCACAAACGCATTGCCAAAATTCACTAAGGGTTTCATTGCAAGTAATGTTATAGTCCGTTCACCTATGATTTCGTCATTTTCCTTCATTTTAGTAAGATTTCTGTATTTCAAATATGGGAAGGGGGAGGTGACAATCTATTATAAGCACTGGACTGAACAGTTATTAGGAGATACAGTGGGACATAATGGAGGACAGATTGTAACACTGCACTAATTTACAACACTGGGAATCAAATTATTCAGACTGAGAACTTTAGATGGATTTTGTTTAAAGAAATGATGATAGTTCATAATATCAGGGACATTTTGAATACAAACATCAATTCTTGCTGCAAAAAAAATGAAATAAGTCTATGAGCCCTATGGCCAATAGCTTTTAAAATTTCCGCCAAACCAATTGTCTACAATAAATTCACCTCGTGCAGTAAATTACTTGATAATCCACAGATGCCTTACAGTTATACTAGCCATTTTAGAAAAGAGAACTTCCCTGTGAAGTTTCTATATTTTCACAGAGTACATGAATTAATAGAAGGCTGTCTAAAAATTGTTTTCACATATTAATTAACCTTCCAGTATTTCATTATTAGTAACTTATAACTGGAATAGAAACACCATTTTTGAATGTATGCTCTAAAGCTTCTAGTGCAATGCTTGAACTTCCAAAATACATTCCATCTTCATTGTGTATTGATCCATCAATCAGCCACAGTGAAGACCACCACTTTAGCTCAGGGGAAGTCAGAAAGTAATGATCACCTCAGCAATATTATACTACCATATACAACCCTGAAATTCTTGGGACTAGGAAGGACAAAATGTCTGGTTGCAGTTCTGCACCACAAGACTGCAATCAACTTAGTTACATCAAGACTGCAATCCACTTGCATTGGTACTTTCAATTACAATAGTGAGAGATTTCTGTCCACTCTCCCACTTCCATGCCGAGATCCAACAAAGCCTAACTCTGATGAGAGGTTTGGGTGAGTGTCTGTCCAACATCAAGTCATGAATTAGTCATGACTTCTTCCAATATTTTTTCTTAACTGTTCACAGGCTGTGGACATTGCTGACTTGGCCAGCATTTATTCTCTTTGGCAAGGTGACTGTCAGCTGCCTTCTTGAACTGCTGCAGTCCATATATTGTGGATATAGCTACAGTTTCAGGATTTTGGTGTTAGTATTGTTGAATTCATTGCAAATGATGTAATATGGAAGAATTGACAATGGCTAACCATGGGAAAAAGTGTGCACCAAGATTTTCAAATGCTGCACCAGAGACCTTGGTGGAAGACTGGAAAGGAGAGATGTCCTATATCCTCACACAGTGCCTAAGTGCACGCAGATACGTGCTCAGATGTGAATGGCAAGAAGTAGTGGAGACGTAAATAGCCAGGATGTACTTCCAAGGACCAGAATTGAATGCAAGAAGAAGTTCAATGATTTCACATAAATTGTCAATGTCAGTAAGTTCATCTTCAAATGTCATATCTTACTATAAGGTAGATGCTTGTTGAGGCATAACAAGTCTCATCTACTGCTCAATTCACCACACCAGCATCACCTACCTGCCATCAATCCTATCAATCCAGACTCATTCCTAATATTAATGTGCTATACTTCACCCTCAAGTACTTAGTATTGTTGCAAATATCATCCTCTGCACTGTTAGGCTCAAAAATGATATCTCCCAACCAGATCATCAATGGTTAATTGTTAAGGATTAATTGGGTATTGCACAAGCAATTGAAGGAAAATACTTATAAAACAGACTTAGTGTAAAAACAGCCTGTTTTGGTTGGGAAAGACCTTGCCTTGGTTTGGGGACAGAATGCTTTGCAGCAACACTTGGTTTTGTTTGTGGTTACCAAGTATAGAAGAATGCTTGGGAATGTACTCAGGATAGCAGTACAGCACATAATTTCAGATTCAGAATTATATTAATATGGAAGACTTTTCCAAGCTCATGGTACTTTTCACCGTCAGGACCTTTCCTTATCAGACTGGGGTTCACGAGACGCGAACATGGACTTTCACCTTCAGACTGGGGTTCATACCTAGGAGTGTGAGATAGAGCTCCAAGTGCCAGCCATCACCCAGGAGTCCCTGGGCAGTGAAACCTGTCAGTTGAATATGTCTAAGGTAGTTTAAGCAAATAGATTCACTCATTTGTTTGCATTTATCTAAATTAAAAACGGTCAATAAATTTTCCTTGTATCTTCGTATTCATTTTGATCAGAATTTAAATAACTCATTAGACAATGTTTGAAAAATGTTTACTTAGCGCTGAGAGGAGGATCTGAGTGAAATGTTCATGAAGAAAACAGGAAGAAGACACAGGGATGAGTTCACTAACACCTTGGCTGGAGTGCAGGATGCTGCCCCCACCACTTAAACATGACCAGAGCATTTCATGCCGACAGCCTGTTTATCCTCAGTATCAGTGAACCATCCCCAATTGTCGTGGTTAAATGCTTTCTTTATCTAACTAACAAACTTATGATAGGAGTAATGGTTTAATTGGCTTTAGGTTTGGAAAGCTGTGAGAAGCAGCGGTCTTTCATTGAAGTTATCATGTCACTGACATATTTGAAAATGCGATTTGTAGGTTGGATAATGGAAAAGTTACAGTGATCAGCAGGAGCTGTACTGGAAATTGTAGAAATACGCGATGGTAACTTTGAGAGAAATCTTGATAGACTTTCGAAAGAGATTACAAAAGGAACAACTGAGTTAGAAACTGTCTGCAATAAGTTAGCTTACGGTGCCCATTTGTATGCTTTACAATTGGATAGGGAAAATAGAATACTGTAGGAATTGGTAAAAGAGCTGCAGGATAAAAAAGATTGCCATCAGGAATGCATGGTATCCATTATGTATAATGGGGAAAAGACTGCAGGTAGACCCAATATTGCGACAGGATATTGATGTTGAAATCGATGATGAAATGGACTTCACCCTCAATATTGCAAAATTCAAAACATGCCAGAAAAATTTATGAACAGACAGCAGCTGGGACTGTTATCTTGAAAGACAATGTAAGGAACCTTGAAAATGCATTTAACAATGTTTCCACAACTGTTCCATCCCTGTGTAGTGACACAAAGCCAGTGTGTAATGTCACCCATGAGCTGGAAGGGATGACAAAGGAGCAGAAATATTCAGCACAGTTAGAGATGTGATCAACAAGCCCCTTTTCCCCAGTAAAGTTAAAGAAGCCCTCTGTGAAAACTGAATTGTATTCAAAGAGAGTTCCTATGACAGTTACATGGAGAGCATCTCTTACACTCAACTAAAAGCAATACTAAAACAAGTAGTCTGAAAGCATCATAGCTTCAAGACTTGCAAATCTTATTTCATTCCAAAGTTTAAAAAAATGCTCTTTTAAACTGCTGTACAAAAATGTTGTGAACAAAATGGTTTAGCTTGTTCTCAAAACAGAGACATTCAATTTGAACTCTAATTTGGAATGAGAAATGTTTTGTGCATATACTTGTATTGTTTCTTCGTCTTAAAAGAAAGAACTAAGAAAGGTTTTCTTTAAGACAATAGAAATTTAAAATGCCAGCTTGAAATAATTCAAGGATTTTGACAATTTTTTGATTCATGTACATGAAAGTAGGACATTACATCATTTGATTGCTTGGGTCCTGTCCCTCCAAAGACTGGCAGAGTTAACTCTTTCTGTTGACAATTTAAAATCTTCTCACACACCTTCTATGTGGTGAGATGTGTGATTCTGGAAATTATGAACCCGCTGGGCTTCTTTCTGAAGCACAGTGGATTTTGTGGGGTTTTTTTTGTATTTTTGAACAGAGTTCAATAACACAGCAAGGGAGCTGGAAGTCTTTTGGAAACAAAGTCTTCGAAATCAGGACAATCCTGAACTGACTACACTCACTTTTTTTTTCAATATAAGAACACTGTGTAAAACACCAAGTCTGATGTAATTGTTTCTAAAATTAGGATTGATAAAATGACTTGATATAAGTTGCTCGTTCAAACATGCAATGAAAATTCAATTGAACTTTGAATGGAAAATAAATTTAAATATTTAAATTTTAATTTAAAACAAGAGCAAACAGAAACAACCTAGGTGGTTTTAATTTGTATCAGGAAAAAAGTGGGATAGATGGTTTGGGAAAAAATTAATTGACCACTAATGAAAACTGTTAGCCCAACAATGCTGCAAAGGCTGTACTCAAAAAAAACTTTAGTCTATTGTTGTCAATTCTAAATTTGGAATAATTTTAAAAGTAGAGAAGTTGAGTCTAATCTAGCATGTTACGTTTGAGAAAATTGAATGTATATTTTTTGTAAGAAAGACAAAACAAGCAAGTTTTGTAATGCTTGAAACCACACAGTAATAATGATTGTCTCTTTTAAACTATTGTGAAAACAGGCAGTTTAAAAAAAAACTGGACAGAGGGTTTCTCCCAAGTTCTTGAATCAGTTATGATGGTAATTTATGAGGCCACACTTAGAATAAAGGTATAGTAACAGGAAAAAAAACAGTGACACAACATTAAAAATGCAGATGGGAATAACTTATTTAGGTGTAGTGAAATAGCATATATCCAATAAAATTAAAATGTAGATAAAAGTCAATAATTAACAGTTGTCTTTTGGAGATATGTGAGGCTTTGCTTACATGATATTTCTAAAGGGAACTGAATTGGTTGATTTGGCCACCAACCACATTGGGAACAGGCAAGGACGACACATAAGCACCCACCACCAACTTCTGATCTTTTGAAAAGATTACCCAAAAGTCAAGAATGCATGGCATGATCTTGGGATATCAATCTAAATGTGTAGAGGTGGTTGTTACATGTGAAGTAGCTAACATTTAGATATGCAAGGTGAAAAGGCAGCGAAGAATAGCTCTCAGATGTACATTTATTTAGATTAAATGATAATGCACTGATATACAATTATGAACAAACTAAATGAACAAATCAACAAATGTGGTTTTGGTGAGAAGGAAGTAAAAATTACAATTGGAGACTAATGGTGGAAATGCTGAAGAAATATCCACATATGCACAAAAGTGAAGGAAAAACCAGAGAATCGATTAAGTCCATGCATAACTTGTCACGAGCCAATCTTCAACTTTATCCCATATATAATCAGCTTGGGACTACTGAACAACATGTATGTGCTTAATCATCTGTTTTGAAGGAATGCAATACTAGGCTCAAGAATGACATCTCCAAATCAGATCATCATCACCAATCTCCAATAAAGAGTTAATTGGATATGGCAATAGGCAATTGAAGGAAAATACATGAAAAACAGGCTTACTGGACAGCAGCCTGTTTTGGCTGGCAATGACCCTGCCCTTGGTGGGGAACAAGCTGTTTTTGCAGTGAAACCTGGACTTACCTGTAACCAGACCTTAAAGAACCCATTAGAGGCCCTCTTGTATCCCTATCCTGAGACCTGCGTTCAAGTGCCATCTGCTCCAGCGATGTATAGTAACATCTCTGAACAGGTTGATTAAGCAATAGGTTAAATGAAAAAAACCCATGAGACACCTACACACCCATAACTCAAAGTTTTGAGAGACTGCCAGCTAGCTATCCAGCAACAGCATCAGTCAAACTTTTTAAACACAACTGGCATTCTTCCTTCTTTCTTGGAGCAGCACGGTGGCTTAGTGGATAGCACAGCTGCCTCATAGCACTGGGGTATCTAGATTCGCTTCTACCCTTGGGTGACTGTGTGAAGTTTATACATTCTTCCCATATTTGCGTGGGTTTCCTCCCCCAGTCCAGAGATGTGCACGTTAGGTGGATTGGCCATGTTAAATTATCCATACTGTCCAGGGATGTGTAGGTTTGGTACATTAACCATGGAATATGCGGGGTTAGGCGTTATGTCAGTAACATGATAACTTCAGGACAAGGGGGTGAAACTTGATGGGATGTTCTTTGGAGGGTCGGTGTTGACACAATGGACCGAATGGCCTGCTTCTACACTGTAAAGATTCTATGATTCTTGCAGTAGAAATTAGGCTGATGTGGTGGCTCAGTCGTTCGTACTGCTGCCTCACTGTGCCAGAAACCTGGGTTTGATTCCATCCTGAGGCAACTATCTGTGTGGAGTTTGCACATTCTTGCCATGTCTGCATGGGTTTCCTCCAGGTCCTCCAGTTCCCTCCTACAGTCCAAAGATGTGCAGGTTAGGTGGATTGGCCATGGTAAATTGCCCATACCGTCCAGGGATGTGCAGGCTAGGTGGGTGAGCCATGGGAAATGCAGGGTTACAGGAATGGGGCGGATCTAGTTGGGAATTTCTTTGGAGAGTTCTGAGGACTAGATGGGCTGAATGGCTTGCTTCCACACTATACTGATTCTATGAAACTGGAGGTGGAGGTCAAGGAACAACAACAGAAATTAACAGCTGAAGGAAGGACACAACTTTATTTTTAATTCCACTGACGAGATGATACTGGCCATCATCAGCCACATACCTGACATTACTTCTTCATCTTACTGTTTGCTCATTTCTCAGTCTCTACTGATTTACAAATCAATAATGTGAGTACACACTTCTTAATTTCTCCTCACCTAAGACCAGAACAGAACTCTTCTTTGTTCTTCATTCCAGATAATTAAGAACTAGAATGCACGGAGGTACTGGGGAGAAATTGAAAATGAGCAACTTCATCACTGGATTTCACAGTTGCAGCCACCAACTCAGGTATTGTCATTGTACCGAATTTAGAAGTTTGGAAGGAGTTGGAGAGTACTCCATCATACTCCTGATTTGTGCCTTGTAAATGGTGGCTAGGCTTTAGAGAGACAGGAGGTGAATGGCTTGCACAGCATTCTTAACCTCTGATTTGCTCTTGTCACCACAGTATTTATATGGCTGAAATAAAAATAAAGAACTGCGGATACTGGAAATCTGAAACAAAAAAAAAATTGGAGAAACTCGGCATGACTGTCAGCATCCACAGAGAGAAAAATAGTGGTTTTGTTTTGACTCCAGTGATCCTTCATAGTGGCAACTGAGAAACAGTTGGGAGAGGGTAGTATTAATGCTGATGACCGAGATGGGTAAGAGTAGCGGGACAGGATGTTGATGGAATGAATACAATACATGGAGATGGTGCCCAGAGAAAGAAAGAAAGAGAGAGAGAGAACATGAACAATCAATGTTAGCTGCCAAATCCCACAAGGCAGATCAGAATGAAAAGACATAAAGTCACAATTACATAATGAGGGACATGTCAGGAAAGTATGCCAAGTCAGCACAATAAACCACTTTTACCACACAAAGTTCCTGTTTGACACAAAGCCAAGATTGTTTCAGACTTCTTCCATGTCCATGGGAATGATTTATTTTGTCTGATTTTACCATCACTTCCAGAATCCGTCAAGCAAACTGTGGCACATGCTATTTTATGTTTATTGAGGTCACCAAAGGAGATAATTCAGGATGAGGGACTTTGATTTACTGCTAAACCATTCAGGGACCCATGTGACAAGTGGAAAAAAGATCACTTCACGATTTTTCTTGCATTCTCACACAAACATGATAAGAATGCGCAAATTCCACAGAGAAATATAACAGTACTGTACAAACAATGATCCAGGTAGAACAAACAAGATCTATAGCCACAATGCAATTCCTTACAGCAACACTTCTAAGTGTAATTATTTCAACACCGATGAACAATATTTGGGGTTGGAGAGTGAATTAGGCCCCAAAAATCACCTGAGAAAGTTCAATCACAGGGACGACAAATCAAAGAAAGAAGTAAAAATACAAATTGCTGGAGATACACAGGAAGTCAGACAGCATCTGTAGAGATAAAGCAGAGGTTATGTTTTCCAGTCCAGTGACCCTTCTTCAGAACAATCAAAGGTCGCCCCCGTAGCTGGACAGTCAGAATTTCCAAGGAGCTGTTTCAATTAGAGTTTGATTCTTTCTTGTGCTTGTTGTACATGGACTCATTTAAAAAGTAATATTTGAAAAGAAAATTTAGCCAGAGAAAATCTCAAGAGAAGTTCTCAGAAGAAAACGATTTATCCCTGCAAGCGAATCTATCTAGTTTTCATCGATCTAACTTTTCAGAAGTCAAAAAGCTTCTGAGAAAACAGGAGGGGATCAAAAATGCACAGGACAGGAGGCAAGCTACAAAGTGCTACATTAAAAGGTACAAGTACAGGGTCAAATTCAGTACCTCGTGAAAGGTATATAACCAAACAGCCGTGAAACTCCATTGCATCCAGAATAAAATCCAAACCAGTATCCAAACAGAAGACTCTGTTCTACCACTCACTGTGCATCATCTAGATAGTGGTAAATAATATTGTGATATAACATGTCTGATTTATACACAAACCAAGAACAAGAACAGGCCACTCACCCCTTTCAGCCTGTTTTTATGTTTTTAGCTAACTTGCTCTCATAATTTTTCCCTCATTGATATCTTAGTGATCATTTTGCTGGTTTTCATATCTGGTCCAATTTTCTGGTCTGCTACCTATCCTTGTACAACCACATTTCTATTCTCCAAATTTGATACTTTCTTAAATTTTTTAGTTAACCACATATGGCAGATCCATCCTTACAGTTCCCTTTTTATTGGAATGTATGCAATGTGTGCTTTCTGGAACATCCCCTGAAATGTTTGCCACAGCATTTCTATTGACCTATACTTTAACTTAAGCCAATTCACTTTAGCTAGCTATGCTTTCATGCTGTCATAATTTCCTAGTTTAAGCTAAAAATAAGAGAGAACCTACACTTCTCTCCATTTACTGTATGTAAAATTTAATTATATTATGGTCACCAGTGCCCAGGGGCACTTTCACTATGAGATCAGTAATTAATTCTATTTCATAGTCTACTATAGCATGCTGTTGCATTAGTACCTAAACATGCTGGTCTACAAAATTGTCTCCAAAACATTCAAGGAATTGTGCATCTAGAGTACTTTTTTCCATTTTATTTTGCCAGCAAATATAGGTAAGTTAAAAACGCCTCATGATAATTATAGTACTCTTTTAAAAAGATATTATTTTTTCTTTGATATCATGTCCTACCATATGGCTACTGTTAAGGGGCCTGCACACAACTATTACAAGTCACCTCTTGTCTTCATCATTCCTCATCTCTATCTAGACTGTTTCTATATACTAGTTTCCTGAACTTAGCTCATCCTTCTGTGTTGTGTTAATATCATCTTTAATAAGTTGAGCCATTTCTTAACTTCCTGACTTTCCTAAATGTCACACACCCTTCAATATCCAGGATACACTCCAGGTTATCCTGCAGCCACATGTCATTTACGACCACTAGATTGTATTTATCTCAATTTTACCACTAGTTCATCTATTTTGTTTCAAATGCTACATGCATTGAATTATAGTGCTTTAAATTTTGTCCTGGTCATATCTCTACTCTTAGATGGTAATCTGCTTAGATTTGTACTCTGTCCCTTCGTGTCATTGTTTGTTTATCATTTCTCACATTAATTCCTACCTCCTTTGCCTTCCCCTCTTTTTGATTCACAACTTCCCAAATTTGGGCCCTTACTTCCCTAGTTTTATGGTTTGCAAGAACACCAGTCCCTGTACAGTTCTGGTGTAGACACCCAATGGCACAGATCCCACTTTCTTCATTTTAATGTATCTTTATACCATTTATTCTAAATTTGTGTGTGTGAAGACATATAATGGTTAACATGTAAGTACTTCTGTAGCCATAGTGACTCTTTAGAAAAAAAAACAGTATTAGAGAGATAGCTCTTGGAGGCTAATGAGGATTTGGTTCCATTGGGAAAATTACATGAGACAGAATAAATTGTTTACTGCATTTAGCTTCAGTTATAAGATTTTGAAAACTATATTTCCTTTCCTTGGAAAAGCTTTTTAGTTTCAGTTCAAGGTTTGCAGAAGTTTGGACTGAAGTTGGGGATGTGTAAGGCAGTTGCTCCTGATAAAGAAAGATAGCCCACTTCTTAACAGTTCCAGCTGAATGGAAGGAGTTTACTTTTAAAATTTCAGACCAGAAACATTTGGTTAAAACCCTGAAGAGGTTATTGGAAAGCTCAGTTGAATGAAGACATAACAAAGAAGCTATCAGATTCTGAGGACAAGGAACTGAACTCACAATATTCTTGAGACCTATGGATGTGCTAGAGAAGGGATTTCTCTCCAGTGAGTTTGATGTATTCAATTTTATTTTTATTTCTTTTACATAAGCACTTGTTTTATTTTAAAAACCAATCCTACAGTATTGCATACTTATGCTTCAGTGTACAACTACCTCATTAAAATCAAAATATGACCTTTCAAGCCAAACTTCAATCTTGGATCTGACTGTACAGTGGTAACATCAGTTGGGTTTGTAATAACAAGGAATGGACGAGTTAATAACAGTAGTTTCATCTAGCACAGTGCTGCTGCCAGAAAGGAATATACATGAAGAGAAGCAAAGTTAAAAAAAGGAACAGATATTAAATAGCAAAGTGATATCAGGATCTAAGGAGAAAGAGAAGAAATTTTACTGAAGTATACTGCAAGAAGAACTAAAGTTAAAAGAAAGAGTCACACACTACAGACCAAGAGAATGGCTGCAATGGGCACAGGAATAGACAATAACTAGGACTAAAATAGGTAGAGGTACCAACAGAAGAATAGAGAGTGAAGTGCAAAGAAATAGGACATAAGTAAAGAAGGAAAGCCAGTGAGAACATAACTACTTGACATATGAAATTGCTGAAAGCAAAAGTCATGGAGTAGAGCAGAAAATAGACCGTTCTCAAGCTGGCAAAATGAATTGAATTGAATGTACCGAGGCACAGTGAAAAGCTTTATCTTGCAAGCAATACAGGCAGATCACAGAGTTAAGTAGCATAGATAAGTAAATAAATAGGTAAACAGCAGCAAAAACAAAAACACAGGTACAGGCGAATGTTAAGAGTTTGTGAGTCCATTCAATATTCTAACAACAGTAGGGTAGAAACTGTTTCGAAACCAGCTGGTGCATGTTCAGGCTTCTGTATCTTCTCCCCAATGGTAGAGGTTGTAGAAAAACATTGCCAGAGTGGGATGGATCTTTGAGAATAATGGCGGCCTTTCCTTGACAGCAGGCCTGGTAGATGGATTCTATGGATGGGAGGTTGGTCTTTGTGATTGTCCAGGCCGAGTTAACCACTCTCTGTAACCGTACCCAACCTTGAATGGTACAATTGCCATACGAGGTAGTGACACATCCAGACAGAATGCTCTCGATGGTGCACCTATAAAAGTTGACAAGGGTATTCGCCATCATGCCAAATTTTCTCAACTACCTGAGGAAGAAGAGATGTTGTTGGGCCTTTGTAACCAGTGCATTCACGTGAAGAGTCCAAGAAAGCTTGTTGTGGATAACCACCCTCAGGAGCTTGACACTGCACTTGTTCCGCTGTTAATGTGTACAGGGGCATAAGTAAAATCCCGCCAAAAGTTAATAATGGGTTACTTGGTTTTGCCAGCATTGAGAGCAAGGTTGTTGTCAGTGCACCATTTTTTCAGGTCTTCTACCGCCTGTCTGTAGTCTCTTTCGCCGCCATCTGAGATTCTACCGACTATGGTGGTGTTATCAGTGAACTTGTAAATGGCATTAATCTATTATTTGGTGACACAGTCATGGGAATACAATGAGTACCGTAGTGGGCTGAGTACGCACCCCGGGGGGGTTCCAGTGTTGAGTGTTAGTGAGGATGAAATATTGTCCCCAATCTTAACAGATAGTGGCCAGTGGGTCAAGAAACTGAGGATCTAGTTGCAGAGAGTGCTTAGTCTGAGATCACTAAGTTTAGTAATCAGTCTTGAGGAGATAATAGTGTTGAAGGCTGAACTGCAGTCAATGAGTAGGATTCTTAGGTAGTTATTCTTGGTGTCAAGATGTTCCAGAGAGCAATGAAGGGCTAGTGATATGGCATCTGATGTGGAATTATCGTTCAATAAGCAAATTGGAGTGGGTTAAGAGTAGTGGGAGACTGGAGTTGAATAGTGCCATGACAAGCCTTTCAAAGCACTTCATGACCATCGAAGTTAGGGCCACAGGGGGTAGTCATTGAGACATGCTGCATGAGCCTTCTTAGACACATAGATGATGTTGGCCATCTTGAAACAAGCAGGGACAGTGGCCTGCTGCAGGGAGAGGTTGAAAATGTCCGAAAATACCTCTGCCAGTTGATCTGCGCATGCTGTGAGTGCACGCCATGGTTCTCCGTCTGGTCCCAACACTTTCCTTGGATTCACACGAAGGAAAACAGATCTGACCTCTGATGCAGTGACTGTTGGGATAGGCTGATCAAGACTTGTTGGAATAGGTGTTACCTCTCCAACAAAATTCTGCTCAAAGCGAGCATAGAAGGTGTTGAGATGATCTGGAAGGGATGTGTCATTGTCTGCTATCTTGCTCTGTCTCTTTTTAGAACCTGTGACATAGTTCACTCCTTGCCAAAGTCGCCGGTTGTCTATCTAGGTCTCTTGTTTGAGTAACTCTAGATAGCAGGGCAACACATGGGTATGGATAGGTGGTCAGAAACCCATGGTTCTATGGCATCAAAGGTGTTTCTGAAAAGCAAATTATTAGTCTGATGGCAAATAACAAGGTTAGCACTGGAATGGAATTGAGCTCCGGCAGCTGAGGCGAGATAAACTGAGCAGAAATTACTGAACATTATGAGGATACATCATTGGATAATTTGTGAATGGATCAAAATAATAATAAATAGAAGTGTATTTTCCAGATATACAAATAAATATTGCTAAAACACAACAAACAGAAAAATAAGAACTTTATTTTTAAAATTATTCATCATTTTGAATAATTTCATGATTTTCCTTGTCACTTTTGTGCCTGACATAAGCCAGTTTAGTTGCTTGAGCTGCTTCTCAATATACCAGACTTGAAATCCTGATCCATTTTCACTTGCTTCTTTGTATATGGTTATTTTTGATAGTGCATTTGAAACCAAAGCTGATATCATCTAATGGTGTTTCTGATATTTTGATTCTAAATATATCCATAATCTGTTTGTTTTGATCATTACTAACATCAAGTAAGTTTTGATATTTTATCAAGTGAAACTTTAAGTTCTTCTTTCTGCTTTAATGAGTTTGATTCATTCTATAAGAGAAAATAAGACAACTTTCATTTATAATTCATCTTCACCATAGGGAAACAACCCAAGCTGCTTCACAGAAGTCTAGTCAGACAAAAGTATATAGAAAGCCAAACTAGTGCACAGTTAAAAATAGCCCTATGTAAAGAAGAGAGTTAAGAATCACTCAGAATTTCAAGTTTGGTATCTTAGAAGCAGCTTAACTACATAAAATTTGCAAATGTTAGGCAAAAAAACAAGGAAAATCATGACATTAAAAAAGTGGTGCTGCATGATCAATAAGATGAATTTTTGAGAGGATGCGAAAGGAAAAGAGATTTAGGGACTGGAATCCTGCGTGCAGGACCTATAAAGATACAGTGAACAATGATGCCATAGAGAAGACAGGAAATGTACAAAGAGATATTGAAGAGTAGTGCAAAATTCTTGAAGCATTTGTCAGTTGAAGGATATTATAAAAATACCAGGAAATGAAATATCAATGTATGTAAGTAGATACAGGAGTAATGGGTGAACAGAACCTAGTGCTGCGAGGTTATGGGCAGTCATGTTTCACATGAGCTGAAGTTTATACAAAGCAGAGAATGGAACATTGACCATGAGATCACTGGATTGGTTAAGTTTGGAGGTGAGGCACAAAGGCACAGATAAGATTTTTGCAAAGTTGAACTGAAGCAGGTTCACAGATGATTGATGTTACTGGGGTGAAATTAGGCAATCTTTGTGATTAAGTCAAAGTCAATCATTGGGTCAGATGTTTAGCTCAAAAACAAATATGAAGCAACATTAACACAGTCTGGCTGAAGCTAAGACAATGGCCACAGAAAGCCAGCAAAGAAAGTAGAAATATGCGGACTGTGCTTACTATGTAAAACTGATGGCATGTTTGTTGACCTACATTTTTACAACTACCTGTAATTTCCCAAGGGTGCGTTGTTCATTCTTATGGAATGCAGTCAACAGGGGACCTATGCATTTCCTGTAGTCTTAAAATTAAAAAAAACTTTGGAAATCTCCGTAAAACCGATTAAGGATAACAAAAGCAGGCGAATGAGACCAATACGATCCTCATAGCTAATTATTCTCCATTAGGGTTATTTCTTCTTGAACTGTACTTGAATGATAGAGGCTTAAGAGGCTGAATGGCCTTCTCCCAATTAATGTGTTAGCTGGAATGATTTTTTTTCTGCCCGAAAAAATGTGTCCGATTTGAACTAACTGTTTCCTCCACAAATGGCAAGACTGTCTCTGACCCGCGATGTATTTACATTTTCTGCTGGTATCCAATAATTAAGTGCATTTTGTAAAGACGCACTTCGCCGTCAAGCGGCGTCTGTGAATCTACGCTCATTTAAGCTTTACGAGATACAGATTTTAAAATTTATTTTATCTCGGCCATGATTTTACCCAGTGGGATATTAGCATTATCCGCGGAAAAATATCGTTCCATTGTTTTAATTCAGCACTTGACACATTTATCGTGAATGTTTAGCGGAGAGGGCCCCTTTGGATGAATATCTGCAAAGTTTGCGTCTCGCAACGTGTTTCAGGAACAGCGACTGTTTTGATTCCGGTGAATCGGTGTCAAAAGCACTTTCTGTCAGGTCACAGTGATCACCCGCATTCGCAATTCCAGCGCCTTACGCTGTTTTACACAATTGGGCCGACATCTTCAACACCAATTGAGGACGCGATGAAAACGCTTGGGTTTACATGACGTGCACATCGGATAATGCCACGCAGTGTGAGGAAAATGCTCCCTTCTGCAACAACGTCAATTTTAAGCCATGATTTGGAGCAGCCGGTGTCGGACTAGGGTAGACAAAATTAAAAATCACAATACCAGGTTATAGTCCAAAAGGTTTATTTGGAGGCACGAGCTTTCGAACCACTGCTTCTCCTTCACATGACTGTGAAGCAGGATCATGACACATAATTTATAGCAGAAGAGTACAGTGTCATGCAGCTGAAATGATATGTTCAATATAATATCATTTTATATCATATTCAATGTATCATTTCAGCTGCATGAGCTCATCTTTTGCGATAAATTGTCTTATGATCCTGCTTCACAACCACCTGATGAAGAAGCGCTTCGAAAGCTATGCCTCCAAATAAACCTGTTGGACTATAACCTGGTGTTGTGAGATTTTTAATTTTAAGCCAGTCTCTTTTATACTTGACAGTCGTCCAGCCTTAACTACAATAGCTGTGCAAAGATACACTTCACATAAAAAGGCAAATAATAAAACACGTGTTTCACTAAAATCAAATAAATGCTAACTTTGGATTTGAGACTGACAAAAGAAGGTACGAGAGCACGACTCACAAAAGTCTGACGAAAAGAAAGGCTCAGTGGAGGCAATACGGCACTTGCAACGAGGGAACGTTTAAACCATTTCCCAAAGGCTAAGCTCACACAGAAGACATGAATCAAAAACAGAAACACTCCTCAGACGGGGGAGACTAATGTTTCATTTAGTTGGATGATATACGGCTCAAACCTAGACACAAATTCCTGTTTTCTTTGGCTGTCAAACTAAACACCATCCCGTCGCGAACTCACATCAAACGCTGTTTCCGGACCTCTCTCGGCGTCGGTCAAAGGTCACCGTCGTAAAACAACAGCTTCAAGGAGAGACGGGAAGCCGCATTTACGACGGTTATGACGTACGCGGGGGGCGGCGGGGCCGCGCGGCAGCTTCACTTTACGACAGTGCCTAGGTTGAGAGTGGAAACGGCCTCGAGTGGCTGGCTGTATGTGGGTGCCGCTAGTGGCCGGCTTCTCCGTCTCGGTAACGAGTTGATCTCTGCCCGCCCCCTGCCTCACGCTTCCACCCTGACTGTGTGGGTGTCGGGCTGTTGCCTGACAGCTCCCGGTCCTGTGCAGCGTGGCCTGGTGTGGTCCGGTCGGCTGCGGGATGTGTGAGTGTTGAGGGCGGGCGGTGAGTTCACCACCCCCCCCCCTCCCCTCCTTCGCTACCCCCGCCCTCCCTCCTCCCCCTCCCCGTTCTCCCGGTTAGATCGTCTTCTCTCACCCGCTGCTTTTGGCCCTCATGCCGACGCTGCGTTTCTCCGCTCTTTAGGATGTCTGATGTACCGCCCGGGCCTAGCGTGCTTTCCCCAGCCCCCACTGACATCTCGCCCCTCTCCGCTACTCTCAACCACTCGGGAGCCTACGGCAAAGTCCCGGGGCCGCAGCCAGGAGGGGGCGGCGAGCAGGAGGAGGAGGAAGCGGCTGCTCTGGACGGGGCTGACCAGGAACGCGGCGGGGAAGGCGGGCCACGTTCGGCGAACAGCGTCGGAAACTACCCGGAGCCCAGCCGAGCCAAGAAGGGCGTCCTGCACCTTCACCACCATCATCACCACCACCACCACCACCAGCAACAGCAGCAGCGGCTGCTCAACGGCTGTGTTATAAGCCCCGAGCTCCACTACAAGGCGGAGTGCAAAGGCCGCCTGTCCTGCGCCGAGGCCGCAACCGCCGTCGAGTTTCATCCCGGACTATCACTGCCCGAAGGAGGCAGGAGGAAAGCCGACGGCAATTATTGTGAGAGTCCCAACGTGAATCATGCGAACCAAAGGACTGCCGAGGCGGCCGGACCTAACACACTCAACCCCAGTGATGGACTCGATCGGATTGCTATCAGCCCAGATGACGATGAGCAGTACCGCCTGGCCGCCTCGATAGCTGCTTGTAATTTGCACCCGGAACAACAGCCCGACAGTATACGATATGTTGGCTATGAGTCAGAGTTGCAAATGCCAGATATAATGAGGTTGATCACGAAAGATTTGTCTGAACCTTATTCCATATATACATATAGATATTTTATTCACAACTGGCCACAGCTTTGTTTTCTGGTAAGTCTGGTTTGGGTGAAGGGAGCTATATATCATATATAAATCGAAAGCAATGCTTTTAATAGAAATGTCGGTATAATATCCAGAATGTAACACCTTTTTTGTGAGGATGGAAAATTAGTTGCAACGGAAGGGTCACTTTGGCGTATTGCATGCTGATTCCCACACTTTCAGTTGCTATCAATAGTTGTCATGCTAATGAGTGCAATTTTATTTTTGTAAGCATCTAGACTTTAAGAACTTGCATTACAAAAGAATGAATTTGCCATGCTATTTATAGTCCTCAATGTGACGAATAACCTTGGCTTTGCAGTTCTGTGAAAGACTAGATGAACAGTTCAAAGGCTTGTTTTAAAATCCATTGAAATCCTGTGGTGTATTACTAAATGTACATTTGCTTACTGACTTTTTTTTTGAAAAGTAATACTCTTATTAATGCCACATCTTCTAATGATGACTTGGATTGCTGTAGTTACTACAGACAAAGCTAATAACTTAAAAATTGTTTCACTTTTCGGCCTTCCTGCTTTTACCTGAAACACAGCTGTGAACAGCGAGATGATGTGAATGTTTTTGATTCAATACAAAAGTATAATCTTATCAGTTACTTTAGTGACTACACGATGAAGACTTTCTTTCAGTTTCTTTTAGAGCAAGCCAAAAATGTGGCATCTACCTCACTACCTGAAAAATACTTGTTTCTTTTTAGCATAGAGTTGTGATTTTCTTGGGAGGTTGATAATCTTTTAAAAGCAAGCTGAAACTTTCAGTTAATAACTTAAATGATGACACACAAGATTTTGCATTTAAGACCATTCCTTCAACAAAAGACTGTTGACAAATCTGTGTAGAAAACTGATCTTTTATGCCACAACACAGAGCATTTCCTGTTTTTCTTTAGCACAACACAAAACACTGTTTACAGCTATGCTTTACACTCTTGTATAGATAGATATTCAATTCTTCCAGAACCAGTCCAAGATGACTTTTAACTCCTGGAAGTTTACTTTTAGTTCTTTTTCACCCTGGGAACTGTTAAACTCAAGAATTTCTTTCGCAGTGAGCTTCATTCTGATGTTTTTACTGTTGTACCAAGTAAGGCCATTTAAACGTCTTTATGAATTCAGCATTTTTGATCCAAGTGAGAGCCCTCACACATGCTCCTATGTACTGAATCACTGGACTCGCTGCCTATAGGTGCTATCTCTTCCCTGGATTCTGAAAGCTTAAGTTGCCTGAGAATGTCAGGGAGATCTCAGAAATTTTGAAAATACAAGGGGAAATGTTTGGGCAAGAGGTTATGATCTGAAAACTTCCAATTCCCGACATTGAACCCAGAAGGCTTAAGGTGTGAAGCCCTTTGGAAAGTCTGCCAGTGGCTTTTTTGTCCGATAAATTTTGTTTTTATTGACCTGATTCATCCATGACAATATGATGGTATCCATCTTTCCCAATGGATTACACTGTGTGTCCTTTTACATCCTGACATAAGTTGAGCAAGACTGTGAATGTGTCCAGTCTCTTCGCTATCTAATTCAACTTAGTCAGGGATTCATTCGTGACCAACTTTACAAGAGGCCATGATTAGGTTCGAATTGTACAGGAAGATTTTCAAATTCTCCAGGCTAAGAGCCTTTGGTTATCCCCAACATATCCATAGCTTAGGGTATGCTGATGACTGCACAGTTGTAGCCCACCTAGCAAGGCATGTTAGCTTATCATTTTCTAACATTTTCCCTATGAGAGTTATTGTTTAAGACATTCAAGATTTGTGTAAAGATTTGTAGCTCGGGTGCTGGAAGTCGTAGTTATGGGTATGTTTGCTGAGCTGGAAAGATGTTTTGTCCCTTGTCGAGATGACATCTTCAGTATATTGGAGTCTCTTGTGAAGAGCTGCTGTACTGTCTTCTGGAATTTGTTGGTTCAGTTTCTACTACTTCCAGTTGTTCGTTGTAGTGGCTAGAATATTGTCTATTGCTTGTTGATGGAGTCCATGGATGAGTGCCATGCTTCTAGAAATTCTCTGGCAGTCCTCTGTTGGGCTTGACCAATGATTGTTGTGTTGTCCTAGTCAAATTTGTGGGTCCTTGTCATCTGTGTGTGGCTATTAGCGACAGCTGGTTGTGGCGTTTATAGAGTCCTAGAGATGTACAGCATGTAAATAGACCCTTCGGTCCAACCCGTCCATGCCGACCAGATATCCCAACCCAATCTAATCCCACCTGCCAGCACCCGGCCCATATCCCTCCAAACCCTTCCTATTTATATACCCATCCAAATGCCTTTTAAATGTTGCAGTTGTACCAGCCTCCTCCACATGCTCTGGCAGCTCATTCCATACAAGTGCCACCCTCTGAGTGAAAAAGTTGCCCCTTAGGTCTCTTTTATATCTTTCCCCTCTCACCCTAATCCTATGCCCTCTAGTTCTGGACTCCTAGACACCAGGGAAAAGACTGTCTATTTATCCTATCCATGCCCCTCATAATTTTGTAAACCTCTATAAGGTCACCCCTCAGCCTCCGACGCTCCAGGGAAAACAGCCCCAGCCTGTTCAGCCTCTCCCTATAGCTCAAATCCTCCAACTCTGGCAACATCCTTGTAAATCTTTTCTGAACCATTTCAAGTTTCACAACATCTTTCCGACAGGAAGGAGACTGGAATTGCTCACAATATTTCAACAGTTGCCTAACCAACATCCTGTACAGCCGCAACATGACCTCCCAACTCCTGTACTCAATACTCTGACCAATAAAAGAGAGCATACCAAACGCTTTCTTCACTATCCTATCAACCTGCGACTCCACTTTCAAGGAGCTATGATCCTGCACTCCAAGGTCTCTTTGTTCAGCAACACTCCCTAGGACCTTACCATTAACTGTATAAGTCCTGCTAAGATTTGCTTTCCCAAAATGCAGCACCTTGCATTTATCTGAATTAAACTCCATCTGCCACTTCTCAGCCCATTGGCCCATCTGGTCCAGATCCTGTTGTAATCTGAGGTAACACTCTTTGCTGTTCACTACACCTCCAATTTTGGTGTCATCTGCAAACTTACTAACTGTACCTCTTTTGCTCGCATCCAAATCATTTATGTAAATGACAAAAACTAGAGGACCCAGCACCGATCCTTGTGGCACTCCACTGGTCACAGGCCTCCAGTCTGAAAAACAACCTTCCACTACCACCCTCTGTCTTCTACCTTTGAGCTAGTTCTGTATCCAAATGGCTCGTTCTCCCTGTATTCCATGAAATCTAACCTTGCTAATCAGTCTCCCATGGGGAATCTTGTCGAACACCTGACTGAAGTCCATATAGATCACATCTACTGCTCTGCCCTCATCAATCTTCTTTGTTACTTCTTCAAAAGACTCATTAAACTTTGTGAGACATGATTTCCCACGCACAAAGCCATGATGACTATCCCTAATCAGTCCTTGCCTTTCCAAATATAAGTACATCCTGTCCCTCAGGATTCCCTCCAACAACTTGCCCACCACCAAGGTCAGGCTCACCAGTCTATAGTTCCCTGCTTGTCTTTACCGCCCTTCTTAAATAGTGGCACCGCGTTTGCCAACCTCCAGTCTTCCAACACCTCACCTGTGACTATCGATGATACAAATATCTTAGCAAGAGGCCCAGCAATCACTTCTCAAGCTTCCCACAGAGTTCTCGGGTACACCTGATCAGGCCCTGGGAATTTATCCACCTTTAACCGTTTCAAGACATCCAGCACTTCCTCTGTAATCTGGATATTTTGCAAGATGTCACCATCTATTTCCCTACAGTCTATATCTTCCATATGCTTTTCCACTGTAAATACTGATGCAAAATATTCATTTAGTATCTTCCCCCATTTTCTGTAGCTCCACACAAAGGCCGCCTTGCTGATCTTTGAGGGGCACTATTCACTCCCTAGTTACCCTTTTGTCCTTAATATATTTGTAAAAAACCCTTTGGATCTCCTTAATTCTATTTGTCAAAGCTATTTCATGTCCCCTTTTTGACCTCCTGATTTCCCTCATAAGTATACTCTTACTCCAAAGTTTGTGAAAAGATTTGTAGCTCGGGTGCTCGTTGTTGTGGTTCTGTTCGTCAAGCTGGGAATTTATGTTGCAGACGTTTCGTCCCCTGTCTAGGTGACATCCTCAGTGCTTGGGAGCCTCCTGTTAAGCGCTTCTGTGATGTTTCCTCCGGCATTTGCAGTGGTTTGAATCTGCCGCTTCCGGTTGTCACTTCCAGCTGTCCGCTGCAGTGGTCGGTATATTGGGTCCAGGTCGATGCGCTTATTGAGAGAATCTGTGGATGAGTGCCATGCCTCTAGGAATTCCCTGGCTATTCTCTGTTTGGCTTGTCCTATAATAGTAGTGTTGTCCCAGTCGAATTTATGTTGCTTGTCATCTGCGTGTGTGGCTACTAAGGATAGCTGGTCATGTCGTTTCGTGGCTAGTTGGTGTTCATGGATGCGGATCGTTAGCTGTCTTCCTGTTTGTCCTATGTAGTGTTTTGTGCAGTCCTTGCATGGGATTTTGAACACTACATTGGTTTTGCTCATGCTGGGTATCGGGTCCTTCGTTCTGGCGAGTTGTTGTCTGAGAGTGGCTGTTGGTTTGTATTCTGTTATGAGTCCTAGTGGTCGCAGTAGTCTGGCTATCAGTTCGGAAACTCTCTTGATGTATGTAGTGTGGCTAGTCCTTTGGGTTGTGGCATGTCCTCGTTCCATTGTCTTTCCCTTAGGCATGTTATGAAATTGCAACGGAATTGCAAATTCTTCTTAATTTGTAAAATTTTTTTAGTCATCCAGCATTCCCTATACCTACCAGCCTTCCCTTTCACCCCCAGGAATATACTTTCTCTGGATTCTTGTTATCTCATTTCTGAAGGCTTTCCTTTTTCCATCCGTCCCTTTACCTGCGAACATCTGCCTCCAATCAGCTTTCGTAAGTTCTTGCCTAATACTGTCAAAATTGGCCTTTCTCCAATTTAGAATTTCAACTTTTGGATCTAGTCTATACTTTTCCGTCACTATTTTAAAACGAATAGAATTATGGTCGCTGGCCCCAAAGTGATTCCCCCATTGATACCTCAATCACCCGCCCTGCCTTATTTCCCAAGAGTAGGTCAAGTTTTGCACCTTCTCTAGTAGGTACATCCACATACTGAATCAGAAAATGATCTTGTACATACTTAAGAAATTCCTCTCTATCTAAACCTTTAACACTGGCAGTCCCAGTCGATGTTTGGAAAGTTAAAATCACCAACCATAACTACCCTATTATTCTTACAGATAGCTGAGATCTCCTTCCAAGTTTGTTTCTCAATTTCCCTCTGACTATTAGGGAGGTCTATAATATAATCCCATTAAGGTGATCATCCCTTTCTTATTTCTCAGTTCCGCCCAAATAACTTCCCTGGATATATTTCCAGGAATATCCTCCCTCAGCACAGCTGTAATGCAATCCTTTATCAAAAATGCCACTCCCCCTCCTCTCTTGCCTCCCTTTTCTATCCTTCCTGTAGCATTTGTATCCTGGAACATTAAGTTGCCAGTCCTGCCCATCTTTGAGCCATGTTTCTGTAATTGCTATGATATCCCAGTCCCATGTTTCTAACCATGCCCTGAGTTCATCTGCCTTCCCTGTTCCTTCATCTAGATTGTTAATGTATAAAGTGAAAAGTTGTGGTCCCAACATTGAGCCTTACGGAACACCACATCACCAGTTGTCATTCTGAGAAAGACCCTTTTATCCCCACTCTCTGCTTTGTGCCAGACAACCAAGTTTTTTTTCCATGCTAGCACCTTGCGTCTGGCACCATAAGCCCTTATCTTACTCAGTAGCCTCCTGTGTTGCACCTTGTCAAAGGCCTTCTTGAAGTCCACATAGATAACATCCATTAGCGCTCATCGGTCTAACCTTCTCGTTACATCCTTAAAGAATTCTAGCAGATTTGTCAGGTATGACTTCCCCTTGATGAACCACATTGACTTTGCCCTATTTTACCATACACTTCCAAGTATTCAGAAATCTCATTCTTCACAATGGATTCCAGGATCTAACTCCCAACCAAGGTTAGGCTAATCTGGCTGTAATTTTCTGTCTTTTGCCTTATACCCTTTTTAAACAGGGGTGTCATGTTAGTGATTTCCAGTTCTATCGCCAGTAATGCTCCCACTATCTCTTCAGCTATATCCCTTAGAACTCTGAGGTGTAGTCTATCTGGTTCGGGTGATTTATCCACATTCAGGCCATTCAGTTTTTCTAGCATCTTCTCCTTCGTGTTGGCCACCATACTCAGTTCTGTCCCCTCTCTTGAATTTTTTGTGATATTACTCGTGTCTTCCACTGTAAAGACTGACGCAAAATAATTATTCAGTTCCTCAGCCATTTCCTTGTCCCCACTACTATCTCTCTAGTCTTTTTCCAGCAGCCCAATGTCCTCTTTTGCTCTTTAGATATCTAAAGAAACTCTGTCTTCCTTTATATTATTGACTAACTTACCCTCATATTTAATCCTCTGCTTCCTTATTTCTTTTTTTTCTTACCCTTCTGTAAGCTTCCCTTCACATTATATGCTTTCTCTTTTGCTTTTATACTATCCCTGACTTCCCTTGTCAGCCGTGGTTACCTCATTCTCCATGTACCACATCCTTTTCTTCAGGACGTGTCTCTGCTGTGTCTCCTGAATTCCTCTCAGAAACCCCTGCCATTGCTGTCTTTCCTGCTCGTCAGTTCTACCCAGCTTCTCACTCATGCCTGTCGTTGCTTTTATTCAGCTGTAATACTATTACCTCTGATCCTATCTTCTCCCTCTCAAATTGCTCGGGTCTCATCCTTTCCAAATTTGCATAAGTAATTTGATGATAAGAACAAAGATATAGTTGCTAAATTTGTTGATTAGAAAGAGGAAGATAAAGGATTATAGATAGAGTTTGTGGGCAAAAATCTGGCACATGGCATGTAAGTGGGAAAAATGTATAGTTTTCTATTTTGGCAGGAAGAATGAAAGAGTGCAGTTATTTAAATGATGAAAGGTTAGAGGGCTGAGAGAATCATTTATATCGGGGTTACCTAATGCAGGAATTGTGTAAGGTTAGTATTCAGGTGCAGCAGTAGTTGAGAAAGCTGATAGAGACTTGTTGAGTGATTGAGACCAGGGATTCTTGAGTCTAGAAGTAGAAGGCAGCAAATATTACCGAGGGCTGTTGAGCTGGAGATGTTAATCCAGGAAAGAGGGAGTAGTATCACGCATCAAATTGGAAACTAGGATAAGAATTTTAAAATCGAAGTGTTGCTTAATCAGAGCCTGGTGTTGGTCAGCAGGTACAATGGTGATGACTAAACAGAACTTAGTAAAAATGAGTGTCGTCCCGTTATTCCCCCTCAATCAAAGCAAAACGCTCAGAGACACAGTATAGTTTAACCTCTTTTATCTTTATTCTGGGCCCTGGAAGGAAAGAACGATCGCCCATGTGCACAGGGACATGAGTTGTCAGCCTTCTCTCTCGAACAGCAGTTTCTTAACGAATTGTATAGTCATTTTACAGGGTGGAGTATCCAGGTAAAGCAGCACACATTAATTGGGTGACTGTTACAATCAGCGGGTGTCAGTAGTAAAGATTAAGCCATCTACTGTTGCACAATGAATGTTCTTAACCGGCTTCACATAATGATTACTTTTCACCTTGTTAAACTGACTTTGCATCCTGAATGGTTCCAATATTGTTAAATGGTTGTACATAATGAATGCTTTTCCACCTTGTTAACTCATTCCTCTTGCGTCTAGCACTCCGTTGTTAACTGAAAGTGCTTGCCTGATCTGAGTCATGATCGGTTGAACCTCTTGTTTCATAAAACTCAGAACTTAACTCTTTCCTACCTGCTTATACCCTATGCATATTCTCATTAGGACACAGTGGTTTGGATTATATGGATACAGAATGGAGAATATGGTATGTGTCCATGAGTATATTGGAATAGTCAAAGTCATAGTGAGGGTTTTAGCAATGTTCGAAATAGCACTAGGGCATTCATCCCCTTACAATTTCTTATGTTATTTCATAAAATCATGAATGATCTGCCCCAGGTCTCAACAATTCTTTTGTACTAGCTCCTCCTAGCTCTCCTCTCTAAATATTTTCAGAGATCTACTTCCATAGCTCTCTGAGATGTAGCATTCCAGAACTGATCGGAGTTTCTTCACTTTACAGTTTTAAGTGAGTGTCCTTCTATTCTGTAACTATGTCATTTAGTTTGAGATTTTCCCACTGGTGGGAATATCATCTCAACATCTACCCTATTCAGCCCCCTCTGACTAGTTTTGGTCTTAGCAATATTGCTTTTGTGTATTTGACTAAAAATGTAATACTATACTCATGAGACTAAGAGCTCTGTGTACCTTTTATTTATGTACATCCAAATTTATATACTTTTTTGTTCAGACTGTTGAGAATTTAATATTGAATGGGTTTGAGAATACATTTCTAAATGCAATTGTGTTGCACCTGATTTCTTGATTTAGCAAAAGTGACATCGCACATTTAAATGCTTTTTTTTAAAAAAGTCAGTAGTACTGATTGTGCAATTATATGCAGGCCTGTGATATTGTTTTAAAGGTTTTATTTGGGAACAAAGTTGTTGTTCTCTGGGTAGTATGGTCACATCCTTCCCAATTAAGATGATTTCTAGCTGCTTTGAACTAGTGTGATCTTTGTAGTGGTACTCCCCTGAGTGATAATGAGTGAAATCCTGGAATACTTTACCCAACAACAATTGTCTTTAGAATTTGAAGGAGTAGCTAGGTCACCTTGGCAGGCTTGAGAATAGATATTTCAGAAGGAAAATCCTCTGCTTATTCTTGTTATTAGTTAGGAAAGTTTGAATGTGAGTTGCATTATGTAGGAATATTGCGTGCAATTATGGTCTCCTTCCTATTGGAAAGATGTTGTGAGACTTGAAAGGGTTCAGAAAAGATTTACAAGGATGTTGCCAGGGTTGGAGGATCTGAGCTATAAGGAGAGGTTGAACAGGCTGGGGCTGTTTTCCCTGGAGCGTCGGAGGCTGAGGTGTAAACCTTATAGAGGTTTACAAAATCATGAGGGGCATGGATAGGATAAATAGACAAAGTCTTTTCCCTGGGATCGGGGAGTCCAGAACTAAAAGGCTTAGGTTTAAGGTGAGAGGGGAAAGGTATAAAAGAGACCCTAAGGGGCAACTTTTTCATGCAGAGGGTGATACGTGTATGGAATGAGCTGCCATAGGATGTGGTGGAGGCTGGTACAATTGCAACATTTAAGAGGCATTTGGATGGGTATATGAATAGGAAGGGTTTGGAGGGATATGGGCCGGTTGCTGGCAGGTGGGACTAGATTGGGTTGGGATATCTGGTTGGCATGGACAGGTTGGACCGAAGGGTCTATTTCCATGCTGTACATCTCTATGACTCTATGTAGTACTACTAATAATTATTCATGGATAGTGGAAAAACCATGGCTCAGAAAAACTAAAGTTCACAATTTCTCCAATCTACTCTCATTATAACTTCGGAACTCACTTACCATTGTCCATTTCGCTAATTTTAAATCCGATTCCTGCGTGAATTCTCTTAATTATAACAATAACATTCTACTAATCATACATATTCCATGTTAGTTCAGCAAATCTCTTACTAATGACTTAAACTTTGCAGATGACACCAAAATTGGAGGTGTAGTGGACAGCGAAGAAGGTTACCTCAGATTACACCAGGATCTTGACCTGATGGGCCATTGGGCTGAGAAGTGGCAGAAGGAGTTTAATTCAGATAAATGCGAGGTGCTACATTTTGGGAAAGCAAATCTTAGCAGGACTTATGCACTTAATGGTAAGGTCCTGGGGAGTGTTGCTGAACAAAGACCTTGTAGTGCAGGTTCATAGCTCCTTGAAAGTGGAGTCGCAGGTAGATAGGACAGTGAAGAAGCCGTTCGGTATGCTTTCTTTTATTGGTCAGAGTATTGAGAACAGGATTTGGGAGGTCATGTTGCGGTTGTACAGGACATTGGTTAGGCCACTGTTGGAATATTGCATGCATTTCTAGTCTCCTTCCTATCAGAAAGATGTTGTGAAACAGGCTGGGGCTGTTTTCCCTCGAGTGTCGGAGGCTGAGGGGTGACCTTATAGAGGTTTACAAAATCGTAAGGGGCATGGATAGGATAAATAGACAAAGTCTTTTCCCTGGGGTCGGGGAGTCCAGAACTGAAGAGCATAGGTTTAGGGAGGGTGGGGAAAGATATAAAAGATACCTATGGGGCAACTTTTCCACGCAGAGGGTGGTACGTGTGTGGAATGAGCTTCCAGAGGAATTGGTGGAGGCTGGTACAATTGCAACATTTAAAAGGCATTTGGATGGGTATGTGAATAGCAAGGGTTTGGAGGGATGTGGGCCGGGTGCTGGCAGGTGGGACTAGATTGGGTAGGGATACCTGGTTGGTATGGACAGGTTGGACCGAAGGTCTGTTTCCATGCTGTACATCTCTTTGAATCTGACTCTAAAACCAAAATATTTATGAACTGAAATTCCGGGCTAAAAAGTAAACAAAATGAATTGTGAACAAAGCAGAGATATTAGGCTTGCAGAAACCTATTCCTGCTTTATTAGAATTATTATTTTGTTTAAAGAAAAACTGAAAATTTAGTGTCACTTCACTTTGCAGTTATGCATTTTAACATTGGTGAGAAGTCTTAATAAGGCTATCTAAATTTATAGTTGAGAGTGTGTTGCTGGAAAAAGCACAGCAGGTTAGGCAACATCCGAGGAGCAGTAAAATTGATGTTTCAGGCTGAAGCCTTTCATCAGGAATTCCAGCAACACACTCAACTCTGATCTCCAGCATCTGCAGACCTCACTGTCTCATGTCTAAATTTATGGTTCATTCTGTTCCTGTACAGTTAATTCTGCTATAACAAGAGTTGGCTTAAATGCAATTGAAGAATTTAATCTGTTATTTATAGAACGCAAACTTTCCTTACCTGCATTGATCATTCGCAATTCATACGAGATCGCAACTATCGTGTTTTGTCAGAACCAACTGTATTTTAAAAAATGATTGAAAAGTTCCTGGAGTGAAAATAAGTGCACCCTGCATATCTACACGTGGGAAATTTGGCCTAAAACTGCATGACATGGAGGAAAAGTCTCTGGGAAAGATCTGCACATCTCAAGTGTCATCTCCAATGCGAATCTGAAGTCAAGCACAAGAGTGAAATAAATGCAGGGGAACCCAGACATTCTCTCAACCACTGTTTGTCCCATCTCTGACAGACTGTAGGTTGGGCACTAGACTTGAGTCACCACAGCAGTCATTTTTAGTGAATTACAGTAAGCAATTGTGCATAAGTTGCCACAAACAGCAAGAAACTGGCCCATTTAAACTGTGTTGGCAGTCCTATTTAAAGGAAGAAAATTGATTACGACAACCACCAGCTTGTCTTTGAAAAAGCATCATCAGATCTTTTACACCCACTTGAACAAGGGGAGTAATGGATTATTTAACTTTTTTCACAAAGGAGCCCCACCCCTCAAGCGATTAATACTTCTATTCATATCTTCCACTAGTGCTTGAACTTGCAGTTTTCCCACTGAGAATGTTAGCATTGAACTGTTAAAGGTTTGCATGTTCTTTCATTATCTAGAAAAAAGATCTATCCCATCAAAAATATCACAAGTTGAGTAAGGGTCTTCAACTCTGTTCATTTCTGGAAAGCATAATATATTTTGGAATTCAGAGAATGCGTACTGTTGTGACACTTTGGATTTAGTATTCTGAGTTGTATATATGAGGAAATAAACCAGGGAAAGTGTGTATTTTGAATCTTAAGATCTTAATAAGCTAGAATGATTTTCATCTGCAAATAAGAAAAATATCCAATACATATCTTCCATCATTGCATATATATGATGCACTATGTATAAACTCTGCATTCACTGTGGCAACCTGTATATATTACTTTGGTAGTACCACCTCCTTTGTGACCTGATGCCAAGAGTGATAGGGGAAACAGTGTTATAAGGGATACAATTACCACCACATTCCTTTCTAAGATACGTTTTGTTGTGGACTTTACAAACATGATGGTTTGTTCATCATCACTGGGTCAAAATTCTGTGCCTGGCATCATCATGGTTATATCGCTACCAAAGGGACTGATCTGGTTCAAGGTGATGGCGCAACACCACCTTGGTGCAACTAGGTATGGGCAATAAACAAAGTCTTGATAATGGAACTCTTAACCTTAAGAAGTAGAAATTTCCATTGAAAGCACAGGATCATGAGGCCATAATAAGGCAATGTAATTGTAGATTTTATATTAAGAGGCACAGAACACAAAGGTAATGTTTTTTGTTGGAATGTTGCTGGCAATGAGAGCTGTTTCTACAAACCTAAAAGATCCAGGATGTTAACCTATTTCCACTGGATCATAGCAAGAACACAAATTGAAGATAATCCAGAATTCAAGGTCAGGAAAAAAAATGAATTTAGAACATGGAATTCTCTGCCATAAAATTATGTTGAATTATGGTTCACAAATTATTTTAAAATCTATGGTTGCTTGGAGGAATATGCTGTGTTATAGATCTTTTTAAATTCTTTCATAAGATAGGTGAATGATTGACAATGTGCTTATTCATTTTCCATCTGTAAATGTACCAGAGAAGGTGGTGTTTAGCTTTTTTAGTGAATCCCTGAAGTTCATGTAGTGTGGCTATATTCATAGTTTACAGCTAAGGAGTTCCAGGACTTCAATGTAGTGGCAGTGATAGTCCTATTTACCCAAGTCAGTATCGTATGTGTAGCTTCAAGGAAGGCTTGCTGATGGTGTTCCTGTGTAATTATTGTCCTTGCTCTTTCAGGTGGTAGAGTGTATTAGTTTGAAAGGTGATGTTGAAAAAAAGGAAATGAGTAAGGATGTAGGATTTAACTCCGTGGTTTGTGCAGTGAAATAATCTGATGGATAAAATGCCCCCTCTCTGTCTCCTAATATTCTATAAAGATCCTGATGCAATGCATATTCTGTGTTGGTGTTTCTAATTATGGAGATGCTTTAAGTAACCTTAGAATACAAAAAGTAAAATTGATCTCCTTTCCAAAATGCAGAAGATAAACAGTCACCGGACTCTGCTTTCTTCCCCCAGATGCTGTCAGAACTGCTGAGTTTCATGAACAATTTGTTTTTGTTTCAAAACTATACTTTTTTTTTCAATCATGTTGTAAATCATATCTTCAGAAATAATTCAAAATAAGGAATCTGTCAGTTTCTGCACTGAGGGTGGTTATTGCAATGATATTCCAGATTAAAATAGAATCATAAATGTAAAAAGTAAACAATGCACTATTTGTGATTGCAAAGGTCTGCTGACCTGTGAAGAAGTATCTTCTGCTTAAGAGGTAACCCAGTCATACTGGAGGTTGAGTTCTCTTTCTATCTAACAACAGACAGGATCAGGAGTGGGCTATTTAACCCTCAAACGTGTTGTGCCATTTATTGAAATCCATTATTTAATTCCAAATCTCACAATTTCCTCCATAAACCTTTGGTTAACCAAAGTTAATCAATCTCTGACCTATAATTAATGATTCATCTGGCATCAATTACCATTTTCAAAAGAAAGTTCCAAAAATTGTTTGATTCTGATGTCCCCTTGCAAGTCCTTTTCCCATGCGCCTTTTTAACCCTTACAGTTTAGTAATGTTTTGTTCTTTATAGCTGTCCCAGGTGCCAAGATTTATAATAGTTTCTGCATTTGTGCTTTCTTCTTTTGGTTTATATGTTGTTCCAAACCTCTTAACCACTCGAGGTTTTATTTGGCAATGTGAGTTTTTAAAAGGGGTGTAATCTAGTTCAGTATCATTTTATGAAAGACCTTTACTGATCTAGTTTTATGCATCAGATTTACAAAATTCAATTTGAATGGACTCTGTCATCTCAATAAAGTCTTCCCCTGACCCAATTTCTGCACTTACCCAATCTTTTTCTGCAGATCAACTAGCCAAGTATGTTTGGCTCCCATTTCTGATCATGTTACAGATATGGCTACTATGCATTGGCTCCAAGTTGAATTTCAACATGCAATTCATTAAATTTGTTCTTTATATTCTGTGTTTGGATGAAGAATGCTTGCTCAGGCCACACAACCAACTGTTTCACTCAGATTTATTTCTTTTGCTTTAATTAATTAGCTTTTTCTTTAATTGTAATAGCTAAAGCAAAGTGCATTTTCTGATTACTACTGTTTTCCTCTTTTGTTTTCAAACAACCTATGCCACCTTTTTCACCTCAGCTCTTCTCCAACAGTTCACAGTATTTCCTTACTATTCTCCCTTTCCACAAGGATCCAAGGATTCAGGTGGAGGCCAGCACTAATACCAGTGTCCTATAAAATGGAAGCATCTTTCCTAATCTACTACAAGTCCACACATTCACGCTCTTGTATTATTTATCCCCATTTCAACTTGCTGTTGGCTCTGGTCATTATAAGGAGATTATAACCCTCGAGGTCTCCTAACTTAACTGCAATTGCTGGGTACTTTTCAAAAGAGGATCTCTTGCCCACAGATCCAAATGTTCTTGGTTCCAATATGGATCTTAACAGCTCAACTCTGCTTACTTATCAATATTGGTTCATACGGCTTGGGAATAGTCCACATCCTGGTGTTAGGCTCTCATCATGCCATGTTGCAAGTAGGACTCTACATCCTGCTTATCAAGGGTACGATCTGTCTCCTTAATTATTGCGTTCAAGAATTGCTAAATTTTGCTCTCCCCGCCTCCCTCCTTCTGACAATCTCTCAGTCCAAAGTGTTATGGTGTACATTTCAGCTGACCTAGGAGTCTTATCTGCAAGGGTAGGAAGTTCAGGTAACTGTTGGTCATTACAGAAGCAATTTGGATGAGAATATAGGAGGCATGATTAATAACTTTGCAGCTGATCCCACATTTAGTGGTATAGAGGTCAGTGAAGATGGTGATCTAAACGTACAACAGGATCTTGGTCATTGGGCCAGTGCATAGGAACGGCAGATGGAGTTTAAGTTAGATAAATACAAAGTGTTGCGCTTTGATAAGACAAACCAGCGCAGGATGTACACAGTTACCCTTAGGGCCCTGGGGAGTGTTGTCGAACAGAGAGACGTAAGGGTGCAGGTACATAATTCCTTGAAAGTGGTGCCATAGAAAGACAGGGTAGTGAAGAAGATGTTTGCCATGCTTGCTTTCATTGGTCAGAGCATTGAGTATAGACGTTGGGATTGTATAAGTCATTGATAAGGCACGTTTGGAGTACTGTGTGTGTGCGCGCTCCAATGGATAGAGGACACATGAATATGTACGTGAATAGAAAAGGATTACAGGCTTATGGGCCAAATGCAAGCAACTGAGACTAGTACAGTTTGGGAAATATAGTTGCACATGCCTGATATCAAATTAACAGGTGTATAGGTTACAGACTTCTACTTACAGCTTTTCTTAAAGAAAAGCACAACATTAGCTGTCCTTCAGCTATCATGGTGGCTGTTATAATTTATAAATCAGTGTGACCCGCTTCTTGAAAGTAAATTTAAACTACCAGTGAATATATATTAACCATAATGTTCAATTAGTAATCAAGTTTCATGTCAGAATTGAGCCTGAATCTCAATAAAGAGACCTCAGAATGGTCATGACATATTGTTGTAAGTTTCACTTGTTCCCTTTAACATGGAGTCTATAACAGGACCCAGTTTTTAATATTGCTCATACTCCACGGAAGATTCTACACTCTGTTAATTTTATGCCCTCTATTGATCTCATATTTAAGTATGGACCAAGTCCCTTAAATCGATCAATTTAATCTGTTTCAACAAATTCACTTGACGGCAAGTTCCACATTGGCACTGTACAAGTTAAGTGCATGTCTTCTAAATTATTTAGATAATCTGTTTGTGGTGATATTCTACTTATGATACCAGCTCAGGGCTAACCCACAATTGGTAATAGTTACACCACATACAGCTCATTTAACATCTTCATAACTTTATGTACTTGTACCCTGACAAAACACTAGTGGAATAAAGAGAACCAACTTGCTGAAAGGTAGGTTGTCAGCCAAAGAACAGATCAAATCAAAGCATTTCCATTTGATCCTATTTGTTGGTTGGGAACTTGGGGTCAGGTCTACTGACAGATAACAAAACAACTTAAATTGCCTCAGGCCTCAATATAAGGATTACAAGAGATGAAATTCTAGAGTTGGGAAATTGAACACAGACAGGAGATGACTTATGAAGGTGTTTTCAAGACACCTCACTTGTGGCTGTAGATGATTTTTAAAAAACCCTGCTCAGGGATCGCTCAGTTTCTTACCTAGCTTCCCACAATGTCCTGGGATACACTTGAACTTGATCAGAAGTAGGGATGTTCGCTGATGATGGCATAATATTCACTATTTGCAGTTCATCAGATACTTAAGCAGTCTGTGTTAAATATCAGACACCTGAACTTCAAAATGCAAAGGGACATTTACACCACGCAAGTGCCAGGCATTTGAACTGGAATGCACTCATTTTTGGGCCCAAGAATAATGTGTTGTTCAATCCATTTTCTAAGTTTTCTTTACATTCATACAAATAGGCCATGCAACCTGCATTGTTCAGAGTTTTGATTGCACTTTGCTGCTGCCTATTCTTAGATCATTATCGTTTCAAAATTAAGCACTCAGCTGATTACTGATTTGGTTTTTAATGCAATGTTTATTGGTACAGTAGGATCTCTATTAATTGGTGTCCACTTGTCAACCAATCAACACTCTACTCATGCTGTAGAAATTTAATTTTGTCCCTGAATTAATACTCTTGAATAATATCCTGATGTGTATAAGATGAGCAGAATGTGTAATTTTTCAACAGTACTCATTTGGGAAAGGCATAGAGGAACAATGCTGTTATTATTGGTGAGAGGGATAAGGTGGTGTTGAACAGATCAAAGTATTTGGTCATTTTTTGAGAGAAAAGGCGTCAAGTGAGGATGAAGAAATGCTGTAGACATTTAAAAGTATTTTCAGATATGGAAGGGGTGTTTGGCTTGGAGAACCTAGTTTTTGTTGCCTTGAGATGAGGAGAAAGATGCAATTTAGTATGACAGAGGAAGTGTGAGTGGCACTGTAAAAGTGTGAATTGGTTTAACATTCTACAAAAGATGTAGCTATAGCATAAATGTAGCCTCATTCTGGCGTCAAGGGCCGAATCCAACACATGAAGAACAAGATTTTCTTGGCAAAAATTTTATTTGGCAGTTGTTTTGGCCTCAATTTCTGAAGTGGTAGAAACCCTTGTAACATTTAAGTATTTAGATGTGCACTTACAAGACCAAGGCATACAAGGCTATGCGCCAAGGGCTGCAAAATGAAATTAGAATAGCTAGGCATTTGTTTTTGACCAGCGCAGGCTTAATGAGATGAAGAGTTTTTTCTGTGCTGTAGACCTCAGTAACTCTAAGTGCATTTCATAATAATTGTACTAATATTGAAATTCTGTGTATGCTTCATGGAGATAACATTTGTCATGATTACTAACAGAACATTGTTGCTAATGTATATTCACTGTTGTTTAATTCATTTTCAAGGAGATGGTCACACTGGTTTATAAATTATAACAGTCACTGTGATTGAAACATTTTCTTTGTTCAAATAAATAGCTTAAAAATCAGTCATTTGATGTAAGGTGTACAGCTCATCAGCCTTCGATTGAATGGTCCATTTAAAGATGTTCAGTCCTTTTATTTTGAAAAATAATTGACAGTAATGCTGAATATCTATGTACTATTTGTCTGCTTGTTAAATTGGACAATCAGTAACAATTTATCCAGAATTCAGTAACTTAAGTGGAATCAAATTTCCATAATGATGTTGCTCTTGGTGAAACTCCAGTACTATTTGCTCTTTTCTGTGCACTCCTCCTCTTTCGTACTTTTTCTCTGCTCTCTCACACACCCCTCTCCATTTTTCGCTTCCTCCTGGCAGCAACCCCCAGCTTCCCTATTCCTCGTGTCTCAAAAACATCTTCACAAGTCATCTCTTGTCTCTGTGGATCAATGGAAATACTATGATCTGATTTGTTCTTTGGCTGACAACCTACCTTTCATCAAGTTGGTTCTCTTTATTCCATTAGTGTTTTGTTAGGGTACAAGTACATAACGTTATGAGGATGTTAAATGTGCTGTATGCGGTGTAACTGTTACCAATTGTGGATTAGTTCCGAGCTGGTATCATAAGTAGAATATCACCACAAACAGATTATCTAAATAATTTAGAAGACATGTACTTAATTTGGCACTGTACAATGTGCAACTTGCCATCAAGTGAATTTGTTGAAACAGATAAAATTGATTCACTTAAGGGACTTGGTCCATGCTTAAATATGAGAACAATAGAGGGCATAAAATTAATAAAGTGGAGACTCTTCTGTGGAGTATGAGCAATATTAAAAACTGGGTCCTACAATAGACTCCATGTTAAAGGGAACAAGTGAAACTTACAGCAGTATGTCATGACCATTCATAGGACATTTTACTGAGATCCAGACTCTCAATTTTGATATGAAACTTGATCCAATACCATTGTGGCATTTAAATAGTTAATAGTCATAGTTCTTAATTTAAGAAAATGCGCCATGTGTATTCCTTTATACATTGGAGACACCTTTATTCCCATTCACAGTTTCCTGCTCATTAGGCAATTCTCTATCCATGCCAATGTTCTATCTCTAACACTGACTTTTGTTTTATGACTTAACGTTTGTGAGATGCCTTATCGAATGTCTTCTGGAAGTCCAAATACAACATAATCTACTGGTTCCCCTCTATCCACTCTGGTTAGGATTTCTCCAAAACGCTCCATTCTTGATAGAGTTATAGAGACAGAGATGTGCAGCACAGAAACAGACCCTTCGGTCCAACTCATCCATGCTGACCAGATATCCCAACCCAATCTAGTCCCACCTGCCAGCACCCAGTCCATATCCCTCCAAACCCTTCCTATTCATAGACCCATTCAGATGCATTTTAAATGTTGCAATCATACTAGCCTCCACCACTTCCTCTGGCAGCTCATTCCATACATGTACCACCCTCTGCGTGAAAAAGTTTCCCCTTAGGTCTCTTTTATATCTTTCCCCTCTCACCCTAAACCTATGCCCCCTAGTTCTGGATTCCTGCACCACAGGGAAAAGATTTTATCCATCTATCCTATCCATGCCCCTCATGATTTTATAAACCTCTATAAGGTGCCTCCAACACTCCAGGGAAAACAGCCCTAGCCTGTTCAGCCTCTCCCTACAGCTCAAATTCTCCAACCCTGGCAACATCCTTGTAAATCTTTTCTGAACCCTTTCAAGTTTCACAACATCCTTCCAATAGGAGGGAGACCAGAATTGCATGCAATTTTCCAACAGTGGCCTAACCAATATCCTGTACAGCTATAACATGACCTCCCAACTCATGTACTTAGTACTCTGACCAATAAAGGGAAGCATACCAAAAGCCATCTTCACTATCCTGTCTACCTGCGTCTGCACTTTCAAGGAGCTATGAACCTGCATTCCAAGGTCTCTTTGTTCCGCATCATCCTCTAGGACCTTACCATTAAATGTATAAGTCCTGCTTAGGTTTGCTTTCCCAAAATGCAGCACCTCGCATTTATCTAAATTAAACTCCATCTGCCACTCCTCAGCCCATCGGCCTATCTGATCAAGATCCTGTTGTAATCTGAAGTAATCTTCTTCGCTGTCCACTACATCTCTAATTTTGGTGTCATTTGCAAACTTTTTTACTATACCTCTTATGCTCACATCCAAATCATTTATATAAATGACGGAAAGTAGCGGACCCAGCACCGATCCTTGTGGCACTGTTCTGGTCACAAGCCTCCAGTCTGTAAAACAATCCTCCACCACCACCCTCTGTCTTCTACTTTTGAGTCTTATTGACTGACCATCTTTCTATCCCTAAAACCTCTTAGCTTCTTTCTCTGTGATCTTAATGATGCATGTTGAGCTGTCATGTTAACATTTGATTGATCTATAATGTTTACTAGATGGACGCGCACCACTTTATTAAGCAATTTTCAGAAAGCCTGGATTTTATTTTCTGTTCCTCAGTACTTATTTTATGAGCCAGGTCAGACCTATAGAACAAAGTCATCTCTAAAATACCAACAAGGAATCTGGCCTTTCACCCCACCTCCTATTAAGCAATTTTTAAAAAAATGTGGCAAAAAACTGGCAATCTGTTGGAAAGGCCAGATTGGTGGATAGTATAGGCATTTTTAACAAAAGTCCATTTTTCTAATAATAAAATTAAAACACGGTTAGGGCAGAGAAGAATGAGTGATCACTTAGTCAACTTAAAAGTGGAAAGAAAGACACAAAATGTTCAAAATTGTAAAACATCTTTTTTCTCCACCTACTGGCTTTATAATTTTGGGGCAATGAAACATGACCCCAGCATGACATGCGTTTGTCATCATGTTACAGTGTCACATCAACAGGTGATAAAAGCATGTTGGTTACCAACATTTGTGTAATGAGGGAAATTTAGGAATTGTCAACATATTGCAAACTTCAAACTAGTGCTTTGCTGGCCTACAGCAGTGAACTGCATTCAGTTGATTCACCCATTAGGGAAAGTTTTTTTTGAGAAGTCCTAACGAGAGTGGATAGAGGGGAACCAATAGATATGTTGTATTTGAACTTGCAGAAGGTGTTCGATAAGGCATCTCAAAAGATTAAATCATAAAACAAGAGCCCACAGTGTTAGAGGTAGAAGATTGACATGGATCAAGAATTATCTAATGGGCAGAAAATAGCAAGTGGGGATAAGGGGGTCTTTTTCAGGTTGGTGAGCAATGACCATTGGGGTTCAACAGAGATCAGGGTTAGGAGTACAGCAGTTTACAACATAAAATGATTTGGAAGGTTGAAGCAAATGTACTGTAGCAAAATTTGTGGATCACCCAAAACCCCCCAGGTGGAAAAGCAGGTTGCAAGAGGGGTACGTGCAGTTTCCGGAGAATTATTGACAAGTAATTGGGTAAGAAGTCAGCAAGTGGAGTATGATGGAGAACTGAAGAAAAGTACTATTTAAAAGGAGAACAAAAAGTACTTTTTAAATGGAGAAAAATAACAAAGTTGCAACACGAAGGGTCTTTGAGGTAATCGTACACAAAACACAGAAAGCTAGCACACAGGTGCAGCAGGTATTCGGAAAGGCTAATGGAATGTTGGCCCTTACTACAAGTGGGTTGGAGTATAAGAGTAGAGGAGTCTTATTGCAGCTGTACAAGGTGCTGATAAGACCATATCTGGAGTACAGTGAGCAGTTTTGTGTTCTCCTTATTTAGGAAAAAAATGTCATTTAGTTAGCAGTTCAGAGAACTCTGTGTAGGGTAATCCCTGGTATGGAGGAGATTGGCCTGTGAGCAAAGGTTAAACAGGTTGTGACTCTAATCGTTGTACTTTGGAAACATGAGAGGTTATCGCATTGGAGCAATTTATTCTTAAGGGGCCTGAAAGGATGCTTCCTCTCTTTGGAACATACTTCCTGATTGCTCCTGGTATGATGATGAGTCTGTTTATAATCTAAGTGATGATGCTGTTCTTAATTCAGTTACATGGGGAGTTTCAGAACTTTCCCTCATTGAAGGAGTGGCAAAATATTTCCAGGTCAGGACTGAGCATTCAAGGGAACTGCAACAAATGTTGAAAACTTTACAGGAATCATAAATTTCCATTGAACAATGGTTGAGTAATGATAATATGTAAACTTAGAATTAATACTAAATATATTTAAAAAGTTCGTCATGCAAAAGATTATTGGAATAAGAAAGGATACTACCAATGTTTACAGAAGCTAAGAGCGAATGAAACAAGCATTTGAAGCATTTTTTGAAAAGCTTTTGAGGAAGTGCAAGATACTATGAATCACTGGCTAGGTCGAAGCAGGAGTATTATTTTCAATTCTGGGCACCATGTCAAAGCCATGGAGACAGTGCAGGGATTTAGAACATTATGGCGCAATACAGGCTCTTCGGCCCTCGATGGTTTCACAGGTCAGTGCAAGAATCTAAAGCTCATCTAACATATACTATTCCATAACCATCCATATTTTTATTCAATGACCATTTAGATGCCCTTCAAGTTGGCGAGTCCACTGCTGTTACAGGCAGGGCTTTCTACACCCTTACTACTCGCTGAGTAAGGAAACTATCTCTGACATCTGTCCTATATCTGTCACCCCTCAATGTAAAGCTATGTCCCCTTGTGTTCGCCCTTACCATCCGAGGAAAAAGACTCTCACTGTCCACCCTATCTAGTCCTTTGATCATCTTGTATGCCTCTATTAAGTCACCTCTTAATCACCACCTCTTGAACGAAAGCTGCCTCAAGTCCCTCAGCCTTTCCTCATAAGACCTTCCCTGCTTACCAGGCAACATCCTAGTAAATCTCTGCATCCTTTCCAATGCTTCCAATCCTTCCTATAATATGGTGACCAGAACTGTATGCAATACTCCCAGAGTTTTGTACAGTTGCAACGTGAGCTCATGGCTCCAAAACTCAACCTTTTTACCAATAAAGGCGAACACACAGTGAGCCTTCTTAACAATCCTATTAAGCTGGGTGGCATCTTTCAGAATGATACCAGTTATGTGGAGACATAAGAACATCTGGAATTCTTCTACATTGACCAGAGAAGGTTATGGGGAAAGTCCATGGAAGTGCTCAGAAATTGTGAGGGATTTTGATAGTTTGATTTTTTTTAGTTTAATTTGGTTGGTAGAAGGATCAGGAATTTGAGGACTTGGTCAAAGGACCAGGGCAGAGATGAGTTTATTTTACACAGCATAATGTTATGGTCTGGAATGGTGAGTGGTGGAAGCAAGTCCAATGACAACTTCCAAAGAAAATTAGATAAATATTTGAGTTAGAAAAAAAATGTAAGCTGTGTGAAAAGAATGCAGAACTTACATATATTGAAGTTTTTTATTCGTTCAAGGAATGTGTGTTGCTGGTTAGGCCAGTATTTATTGCCCATGCCTAATTGTCCTGGAGAAGGTGGTGATGAGCTGCTTTCTTGAACTACTAAGGCCCTTGATAGCCCACCCACAATGCTGTTATGGAGAGTGAGTTCCAAAGATTTAACTTAGTGGTACATGCTATAGGTAAGAGTTGGGATGATGTGTGACTTGGCGGGGAACTTGCAGATAGTTCTGTTTCCAAATATATCTACTGTCTTTGTCCTGTGGGGCGTTAGAGATCATGGGTTTCAAAGATGCTGTTAGACGATCCTTGGTGACTTACCGCTGTGCATCTTGTAGAAGATTCACATGACTGATACTGTGTGCATTGGTGAAAGAAGTGAATGTTGAAGGTGGTTCAGGTATCAGTCAAGTGGATTGCTTTGTCTTGGATGGTATTAAGCTGTTTCAGTGGTGTTGATGCTGCACTCTTCCAGGCAATTTCTCCATTGGACTATTTCCTTTGTAGATGGCAAAAGGAGGTGAGCTATTCACCTCAAAATTTTTAAACTTTGAACTGTTGTTTCAAAATGCTGGCACATGCATAATGGCAGCCTTTTATGATCTTTTGAATTTTAATCATTGTTTTGACCTGGTGAATTTTAATCCATGAATGGAGTTGATGTTAGCTCTACCACAGAGACGAGCATTGGTGCGAAAATAGGTGTGATTACAAAAACAATCTGTATCATAGCGCATCCCTGGCTTATCAAAGAAAATTTTAGTGAGCCAAATAGAGTGGATACATTACCTAAAACCTGGTTAAAGGACTTTTAAAAGAGGAAGAGTAACAAATAGAGTAAAGGAGCAAATTCCAGAGTTTAGGTCTTCAGCTGCAAAAACTCTAATAATGTAGCCAATAAAATTGAACTTTGTGTATCAAGCAAAATATCAGAGGTTTGCTTTAAGATCATCTTTTGTGGTTGGACCAGATGAAAGGTTTTGCATGCTATGAGGTAACTTCACCACTCAATCATTCTTCATTACAACTCCATTTGATCCATTGCCGCGTTTTTAAAAAAAAAGTTGATGTCGAAAATTTGGCATTTTTGTTTAAATCTCAATAAATTTGCCGTAATAATTGAAAAGACAAAGACCTCTGCTGACTGCTGCTAGTGAGGTGCTGAAAGACTGAAGGTTGGCAGCATTTGACAAAGAAAGGTGGTAAGGACAAACCAGGGATCTATAGACCGGTGAGCCTGACATTGGTGGTGGGCAAGTTGTTGGAGGGAATCCTGAGAGACAGGATTTACATGTATTTAGAAAGGTAAGGACTGATTAAGGATGGTCAGCATGGCTTTGTGCGTGGGAAATCATGCCTCCAAACTTGATTGAATTTTTTGAAGAAGTAACAATGAGGGCAGAGCAGTTTACGTGATCTATGTGGACTTCAGTAAGGCGTTTGACAAGGTTCCTCATGGGAGACTGGTTAACAAGATCAGATCTCATGGAATACAGAGAGAAATACCCATTTGGATGCAGAACTGTTTTGAAGGTAGAAGACAGGGTGCTGGTGGAGGGCTTCTTTTCAGACTGGAGGCCTGTGACCAGTGATGTACTACAAGGATCGGTGCTGGGTCCATTGCTTTTCATCATTTATGTAAAACAGTTTGGATGTGAACATAGGGGGTATGGTTAGTAAGTTTGCAGATGATGCCAAAATTGGAAGTGCAGTGGACAGCGAAGAAGGTCACCTTAGATTACAATGGGATCTTGATCAGATGGGCCAATGGGATGAAGAGTGTTAGATGGAATTTAATTTTGATAAAAGCGAGATGCTGCATTTTGGAAAAGCAAATCAGAGCAGGACTTCTACAATTAGTGGTAAGGTACTGGGAGTGTTGCTGAACAAAAAGACCTTGGAGTGCAGGTTCATAGTGAAATGTTAAAGGATTAATTTCTTCCACTGACACGTAAGAAATTGGACGTCCCAGGGGGTGTGTTTTTTCGGTCTTGCTGGCAGCATGTGACAATCTAATCTCACACAGTTTTAAGGAATAACCTAATCTCACATTGTTTCTGGAAATAATCTAATCACTTTACACTGGTTTTGGATGGTGTGTGACTGAGGGAGTGGCAGGGGTTTGTGTCTTGCGTGCATGACTGACTGTGATGTAAAACCCTCTATAAAGGGAGGACGGTTTCCTTGTTCAGTGAGCCTTGCTTGACATGCTCCGCAAGCATCACGACAAGTGTTAAGTGATCCTCCACAAGCTTGTACTTGTTTAAATAAATCATGGCTATTCACACATGTCGGCATATTGTAGTTGCATCAAGCGTGTAAGAATCTCAAGAAGGGAATCTTAACAATAGTTTTCTGAAAGTGGAGTCGCAGGTAGATAGGAGAGTGATGAAGGCGTTTGTATGCTTTCCTTTATTAGTCAGTGTCGAGTACAGAAGTTGGGATGTCATGTTGCGGCTGTACAAGATGTTGGTTAGGCCACTGTTGGAATATTGCTTGCAATTCTGGTCTCCTTCCTATTGGAGAAACTTGAAAGGCTTCAGAAAAGATTTACAAGGATGTTGCCAGGGTTGGAGGATGTGAGGTATAGGGAAAGGCTGAACAGGCTGGGGCTGTTTTCTCTGGAGCTTTAGAAGCTGAGGATGACCATAGATGTTTATAAAATCAAGAGAGGCATGGATAGGATAAATAGACAAAGTCTTTTCCTTGGGCTGGGTGAGTCCAGAATTCGAGGGTTTATGGTGAGGCGGAAAACTATAAGGGACCTAAGGGGCAACTTTTTTTTAATGCAGTGGGTTGTGCATGTATGGAATGAGCTTCCAGAGGAAGTGGTGGTGGTTGGTACAATTGCAGCATTTAAAAGGCATCTGGATGAATATATGAATAGGAAGGGTTTGGAGGGAAATGGGCCAAGTGTTGGCAAATGGGATTAGTTTGGGATATCTGGTCAGCGTGGATGAGTTAGACCAAAGGATCTGTTTCCCTGCTGTATGTCTCTATGACTATAAACTACATTGCTTTGACCATTGCTGCACCTCAACAGATCAAATTATTTATCAGATGCAAAATTGAATCAAGTAGAGAAGTTCTGCATACCAAATAAAAGCTTTTTGATCTCAATGAAGTTTTTTAAACCTTTCCAAAAATTACCACTTTATCAGTGGAAAAACATTGTAGCCTGACATTGAAAGGGCATTGAAGCCAGTGTATTTAATCACTGAAATGGATCCCTCAATACAGTTAACTGCTTGACTGTTGAATGATGTTCCAAATAATTCTCAAGCTTATTTTTGTTTGGCAATAATTGTAAAGCAGTTGCTTTGCTTTTATCATTTTTTTTAAAGAAGTGTATATTGATGCATTTTTAGATTCTTCCTGGTGGCCTTGGTTGTGCTGCTGTGAGGACATAGAAGGTTCTGTCTAAGTAGGATGTCCTAATCTAGCCTGTTTGGCTAATGGAATCCTATCCTTTGTATTATAGTAATTAATAGTAATCCCCATCAGCTGCTTTTATTTGCTAAAAGGACATAGATGTCTCAGGAAAGGTCAGCAATTACTGGCCACCCTATTTATTCTGAAGGTGGTGAAGTTACAATCCATGTGTCAGGATACTTCCACAAATAGGAATCCCCCCAGGATTATGGCATCTTGATCATGAGGGATGGCAATCTATTTTGAGTGTTTGATTTGAAGATTTTGAAGGTTTTTTCCCCTGTCTGTACCTTCCTTGCTGTTCTAGGTGACAGAGGTCAAGTTTGTGAGTTGCTGCCAAATGTATTGGTGAACTGCTGTAGTGCTTCTTGTATGTAGTGCATGTTGCAGCCCTGATGTGGTAAAGTGAATGTTTGAATGGGATGCCAATTGCTCTGATTCGGTTTGGATAATGTTTCCCAATTGTTATTGGAGCTGCACATATCTCTTGCAGTCCTAACTTGTGTTTTGTAAATGTTGGAAAGACTACAGAATCGCAAAATGAGAAATAAGTCACTTGTCACAGAGAATATCCAGCCCCTGAGCTGCCCTACTAGACACTATGGTTGAACTAATTGTTTTTTTGGTCAACTATAAACATAGATACCAGTAACGGTCATAGAGTCATCAACATGTACAGTATGGAAATAGGCCCTTCCGTCAAATGCCTTGTGATTGATGCAATGTCTTCATGTCAAGTATATAATATAGCAATGGTATGATTTTGAACAGAAGCATTAAACCAATCTACAAACTTTACACAAGCTTCTAAATATGGAGTTATAAAGTCACATATACAGCATGGAAACAGGCTTTTTGGTCCAACTCGTCCATGCCGACCAGATATCCTAAATTAATCTACTCCCATTGCCAGCACTTGGCCCATGTCCCTCTGAACGCTTTCTATTCATATAGCCATCCAAATGCCTTTTAAACGTTGCAATTGGAGCAGCTTACACCACTTCCTCTGGCAGGTTATTCCATTCACGCACCACTCTGTGTGAAAACATTGTCCCTTAGCTCCCATTTGAAACTTTCCCCTTTCACCTTAAACCTATGCCCTCTAGTTCTAGACTCCCTTACCCCAGGGAAAAGACCCTGCCTTTTTAGTCTTTCCATGCCCCTCATGCTTTTGTATACTCTGTAATGTCACCCTCAGCCTCCGATGCTCCAGGATGTTCTTGTGGAATTTATAATGTGATAAATTTTAACTAGTACTGAGTTCAACTGAATTCAAACGTTCAAATTAGTAGTCACTTTCCAATGCATTGATGATTTTTTAATTCTTGGTTGACTATGTAGGAGTAACTTGTTAACAAAACAAGTGTGTATGTACATGTAAGTATAAATTGTTTAATATTCTGTACGTTGTGTATTAAGTTAAACAATCTTGTGATTTATTTTCTGTAGGCTATGGTTGGAGATGAGTGTGTGGGTGCCATTGTCTGCAAATTGGACATGCACAAGAAGATGTTCAGGAGAGGATATATAGCAATGTTAGCAGTGGATTCCAAGTACAGAAGAAAATCCATTGGTGAGACTTGTAATTTCAAATTAGCAATGCAATTTTATTAAAAATTAGCATTCAACATTCTTTTTCATGAAGACTAATGTGTCAGTCTTTGAGATCACCTGAATAAAGCTAAGGGAGTTTGATTTGTGATTGAAGTGGGTTTTTCTTCACACTTTTACCTCCATTTGTTGTTTCTTTTCTGTCCTGCAATGTAACTTTTTCAGAACTCTGGCTGCGTTAACATAATTCATTAACCTTCTTCTCATTGATCCACTTTGCCTCTTAATCCCCGATGCTTGAATTTTTAAAAATTCTTTGTCAAATTCTCCCTAAGGCTTTGTGCCTGTTTTCTTTCTCACCTCCAGTCTAAGAGACCTCTGTTTCTTGAAATGGAGCCTTCTTTGCACTTGCTGTCCCCAAGTTTGGCAAGTAACAGCTAGATTTTCAACTGCATAGGTTCCCTGCTCTGTATTTCCAACCTTGACATGATTTGCCTTTCCATTTTCTAATCTATCTTCCTTTGCTTGTCTATTTTCTCTTTGCATTTCTGTGAAGTTGCTTGGGATGTTTTTCAATGCTAACTACACCACATTCACATTTCTGTTTGCTTTTTCCCTCTCCTACTTCAGTTTCTAAAGTGATGCTAAATATCATTATTCTTGGTATCTTTTATCTCCGTTTGCTGAAGTTCATTGTATTGATATCAATATTAGCTTATCAAACAGAAATGTGTTCTAATGTAAGTAGCAGCAGTGATTCTTTTTTGATCTATTTTAATTTATGTTAATTATTTTGACCTGCCCCCTTCCCTGATTTTGAATCTTGTAGACCACAGGCTTTGTGAAGTTGGGAGTTAGTTACTTGTTACAGAATTTGTAACCTCTAACATACACACACATATATGGCTCAAACAGTTTCTGGTCAATTATAACCCCTCCCCAATGCCAAGCATGTTTTGTTTTGTATGGGGTTTCACTGATCAGTTATCCTTGACATTCAATGGTATTAACATTAGATTTGTCATTGTCGGACACTTGTGCATTGCAATGTTATTTGCCATTTACCTGCCATGACCTTTTTACATATGGGCACTGATTGCTTCAGTACCTGAGGAGTTGCAAATGGTACTGAACACTCTTCAATCATCAGGAACCATCTCCAGTTCTATTCTTGTACTAGAGGGAGATAATTTATCAAGTAGCTGAAAGTTGTTGAACCTTGGTAACTACCTTGCCATATTTGTCTCTACCCAATGAACCAGGAGGCCTGGGTTCAAGTCCCATCTGTTTGTTCACTGTTGCTGAGTCAAAATTCTGGAACACTCAGCTTTGTGGTTGTAGCTGCCTCCAATGGACTGGCAGTTCAAAAAGAAGGCTCACCACCTGCTCCACAAATCTCTCAACAGATTGATGAAAAGTATCTACCCTGCTATGTTAGGCCTGTTGTGGTGCAGTGGTAGTGTTGCTATATCTGGGCCAATTGTTCCAGGTTTAATTTTGGATGTATAAGTTACTTTTCAAGTGTGCATTTGAAATGACTGTATGCTACTGCATTATTTTCCAGGCACAAATCTAGTGAAGAAAGCAATTTATGCCATGGTAGAAGGCGACTGTGATGAGGTACAAAATGCTGCATCTTCCAGATTGCTATATTTAGATCTCTTTGATTCACTAGCACTAATTTTGTTATTATTAGTTTTGCAGTTCTATTATATTCCTCTCCTCTTTAAATATTAATTTCTCCTGAAATCCCACCTTCAGATGACCTTGCTGTGACCATAGACTTGTTCACTGATGATCTATTATCAAATATTACCATTTCTTGCTCTTCTGTTTCCTGAAGTCCTTGATCTAATTAACCAAGAGCTAGTAAAGTTTAATAATTTTAGTGAGTCAGGTTAAATTACAATCAAACATTTAATTTAAATTGTGAAATGGTAGGTCATCATTCTCCATTGGAGTTAAAAGGGCACTTCATTCTGAAAGTGTGTTTTCACTGAGTTAACTATCTGTATTTGTGTAGATATTATCCTTAAGCACCTATCAAGTCATGTTGTTGCTTTCTTATAAGCAGCTGCACCAGCTTGTGAAGGTGGGAGGATTCACAAAACAGTAAATTCAAACGTTGAGATAAATATGAAGACTGCAGTAATTTGGGTAAAAATAACCAAAGCGGTTCAGAAAGGATGAAAGGGCTTAACAAAGATAACAGGCAATTAGTAACTAAAGTGATGCCAGAATAAAATTTTAAAAGGTTGACTGCACTATAACTGCAAAACATTTGAAATAGAATAGAATAATTATAGCTCAGAGTTTGATCTAATGGCCATTATGGAGAAGTTACATGTTGGGAGTTAAATATTCCAGGATTCTTGCTTTTTTTTTAAAAGCCATAGGCAAAGTAGAAAAGGGATTGGAGTGGGTGATGGTGCGTAATCCCTCAATAAAGGATGAGATAAAGACTGTAATGAGAAATAATTTGAGAGTCATGGTATAGAATCATTTTGAGTGGAGCAAAGAAAAGTCAAAAGACACAGATGAGGATTGCTTTAGGTCGTTTGACATTACAGCGCTATAAATCAGGAAATTGGAAATGCAAATAAGAATAATACATTAATCAAGTTTTTTAATGAATTAGAACAGGCAATGCAAGTTTGCTGTAATAGTGTTGAGGACGAGTTCATAGCAATTAGTTCTTCCACGTGATGTAGAAAAGTATAATGCAGGCTATTTTAGATCTAGCATTGTACAAGAGGCAGGGTTAATTTTTAACCTTGTAAAGGAGGGCATGAATGATTGTGATATGGTGGAATTTATATTCAGCTAGAGATTGACAAGGCTTTAAATCTAAACAAAGTAACCCAAGAAGATACAAGGGATTTTTTTTTAAGCTATAGTATATAGCAATGATAAACATTAGAAGAAGTTACTTATAATTGGCAACATATATCCATTGAAAAATAAAATTTCCGAAGGTAAAGTGACTATCTCTGGCGAGCAAGTAAAATTATAGATAATATTAGATTAAATACGGGAGTTATAATGAAGAAGATTGAAGTCTTGGAGGTTTTTAGAATTCGGCAAAGGGTAACCAAGAAATTGGCTTGCATTTGCTATTACAAAGCCAAATTAGACACTGAACCACTTGGGTTACTGGAGCAAATGCCAAAGGCCTGATTAAGGAGTGTCATAAAGAAAGCATGAGAGAAGGTGAATTGGACGGAATTCCTGACCTACAGTCTTTGACAACGAAAGGCACCGATATCCAACAAGCTTATAAAATTGAGAATTCTGGAGAGGCCAGAATTATTTGAGCTGGTTTTTAAAGACTTATGGGTCTGAGGAAGGACAAGGTCATGGAGGATTTTGAACTAGGATGGCAAGTTTGAAATCCAACATGTTGACCAAAGGTTAATGTTGCAAGTGCAAGGTTGACAGCCAAAGGCTGTGGGTGTGAGGATAGACATACAAAGCAGAATTTTAAATGATTCCAAGTTTGCAGAATATATAATCTGGAGACCAAGCAGAAGGACGGCTTAATTGTAATGTCGAGAGGTAACAAAGAGACAAAGGTTTTGGCAAACGAGGTGAGGCAGCAGTAAAATTGGCTGCTGTTAGAGTTGGTCAGAAGCTCATTTCAGATTTAAATAGACACCAATATTGCAAATGTATAGGAATGAAATAGAAGACGAGTTGACTAGCAAGAGAAAAACCGATTGTAAAATCTTCCTTTAAAGTAAGAAATTAGCAAAAGTAAATTTAGGTCCCTCAGATACAAAATTTAGAACACTCATGGGCAATTTTAAGAGTGGAAAAATGAATACAGTTGTCTCATTTGAGCTATAAAGGTTCCATAAGAACCCCACTCCTTCATCTTTCATGAGGAGGGACACCTGATAAAATGTGCAATTGATGTGGGGAAGTATGAGGTCTTTCTGTTTCAATTCAAAGAAAATGATTATTTCACAACTAGGAAAGAAACTAGGAATTAAAGTGCAAATTTAGGTGTCTGGTTTTTATCATGGGGGAACTAGAATAGTCTTGTTAGATCTCTCAAAGCACAAATTTCAGTTCCAAGAACTGCATCTTGAAAAAAGGATGAGGAAAAATATACTAGCATTTCTATTGTTCTTTTAGTGACCACAGGAAGTCCCATTGCTTTACAGTCAATGTTGTACTTAGATACTATTGTAATGTAGCAAACATAGCAACCATTTTATCTACAATGAACTCTAACATCAGTGTGATAGCAGATAATTTTTGGTTTTGATTCAAGCAATAAGACTGACTAGGACACACAACACTCCCTGCTGGAAGGTTCACCACAAGGACGAGAAGGCTAGAAAGATTAAATAATAAGGACAAACTATATAAAATTTATTTTTAGTCCTTTGCGTGTAACAGATTATTGGATGATCTAAACAAAATGATTGAAGTGATAAAATCATGCAACAGAATAAATAAAGGAAATAATCCTAAAACTAAAACCAGACCGTTTAGAGGTGAAACCAGGAAGTATTTCTGTCTATGTATTGTATATAAATTTGATATTGTTTCCTTTCTCACTCCTCCCTGCATGAGGATTTCAGAACTGAAATGGATAGATTACCTTAAGTACTAGTATCAAGGGATAAGCTACCATGATCTATTTTAATGGTGAAACGGGCTCACGTGATAAATGGTCAACACTTTGTTTATATGTTCATTTGAGATTAAAGTTTTGATGCAAGAGGGAATCTGAATAATTATTCAATGTTTAAACTAATAACTTTTAACATATGATTTAATCAGCATCTCTACAGAATATATCAAATACAATATCAAATGCCCAATAAAATGCTCACGTGCAAATTTTTATTGTTTGATGTTTGTAGAATTAGGAAATATAAATAGATAAACTAAACGTTGGATACTCTAATAGATTTCTCTTTCTTTCATAAATATAGGTTGTCCTGGAAACTGAGATTACAAACAAATCTGCCCTGAAACTCTATGAAAATCTTGGATTTGTGAGAGACAAAAGGCTGTTCAGATATTACTTAAATGGAGTTGATGCACTGCGTCTTAAACTGTGGCTACGTTAGAGAACTATAAAGAACGAGTTCAAAATGAGTCCTTTTAGCACGCACTGCAATTTCAAAGAATTGCTTTGCAACAGGACTCTTGATTTCCATGCAGCTCTTATCTGTCTGTGTCTCATTGAGTGTCACATACATTTGTTGCACTATGGCATGGCGCAGTTGTGCTAAATAAAAAAGGAATTTTTTTTTCTTAAAAATTGTCAAAATATTCATGGATGAATTGTGGTACAAGAAAGAGAAACAGTTGTCCTGAGATACATCGTTTCAGTGAAGTGAGGAAAGAAACAAAATTGCATGTCATTTGCAGTAGACAACATCTCAAATGACTTATTGGGGGAAAATGTTTTGTGGCTTCCAGAAAGCTTGTATGTTGAGATTTCTTCATGCACTGCAACAACGTTTCAAATAGAAATTTGCCAGATTAAATACTGAACTCCTCAAAGAGTGTTGATTCTATTATTCAGATTTTATTTTTCATATTAAATTTTCCAGTTAATGATTCTTGGTACGTCAGTGACAGAAGAAAGCACATGTTAGAAGTTGTGGGTGTCTGTGTGAACGTAACAAGAAAATAACATTGCACAGCCAGTGCCTGTAGAGATCCACATATGTGTCTCATTCCTAGTTTGATTGCATGCTTTTTTTCTTTCCCAGACAATCTTGGCAACAATGCTTTTACCTTTATTCGAACTATGATTTTGATTGGGAGTGACTACAGTTTTTTGATTAGGTTTTTTCTCTCTCGAGCCAAAGCAAAGCTATCCTTGCTTTAAGAGGTATCTGGCAATTGTTTTCAGAGAACTGGGATTTTTTTGTTTTGGAAATGTGTATAGTAGCTGTTGTTTGTAAAACCCTTAGTACGCAGCTACATTTGCTGATTCTATATAATGCACCTTTCTGGTTTAAATTGACTTTTTTTTTTAAAAAGTGGCAGATTGTATGTTTATATATGATTTTAACTAAAAATCTATTCTGATTTTTGGAAGCTGTGAAAGGCTGGATTTTAAAAATAATTGGGACAAATTTTACTGTCCATTTAAGTATGCAAGCAGGTTAGCTGCAGGTTCCTGACCCCATCTGGTGCAAAGGTTAGCCCTTTCGAAAGTAAGTTGTAAATTCTAAGTGCATAGTACTTAATTTCAGTTCAATATCTCTATGCCTGCTGCAGCTAAACTCTTTCTTTCCTTTTGGAGCTAATGAATGCTTTCACCCTTGAATACATGAATACTTGCGTCTGTACTGCTTCACATGGTTCAAAGTCACTTAATCTGCCTTATTTCTCAAAGGATAGATGGCACTGAGCAATGGATTTGATACTTTCGTCAGTTTACAAATACAAAGCATCAGATGGAGATTGGATACAGAGCTAACTTTATGGAATAAAACCTTGGGTTTAGATAAACCAACTTGATTACTTTGCCATACAGTTTTACTGGAGTTAAGGGTAGTAAATGAGATTGGGCAACTGTTCAGTATCTGATTCATTTCTATGTTGAATGATTGGGACTTCTATTTAGTCAGTAATTTCATCGCTGAATTTCACCGCTGACCCTGCTACTTGTCTCCAAATGAGCAGGACAAAAGCTACAGGAAAGGGTTAAATAGAAATTGCAATGTTTGTAACTTTGTAAGATGCAGTAAAATAAAGTGAAAAGTGGTTTTAAGAGACTGAAATTCTGTGGTGTAAAAAAAATTCAATATTTTTGATAGAATTCATGCCATGTCACACCAGTAACCAAGTATTATCCCAATTATTTCACAGGTTAGAATACACCATCCTGAAGGATTCTCTGTTTTATTTCAAAGGAAATTTTAAAGTGACTGCAGAATCTCAAATTGTGAAATGATACTCCAAATAACAATTTCAGTTTTATTGTACATCTTCGGAGAATGTGACATTTACCAAATGTGCCCATAGAGTAAAGTTCAATGTGAAACTCTATCTGGTAGTTTTGTTTTATGAAACAGAATTTTTTTTCAACTATTGTTCCATACACAGTTGCCTCTCACCATAAAGCTATATGGAACAGTAGTCATTTATATAACTGGTTATGGTTCATTGAAAGCCATATAAAATCATTCTACTTGATTCAATCTTTCTAAAATCCTCAAGTATGACATATTTCATTGCAACTTAAATTGTAAAATTTCCAAAGGCAGGTAAGTGGAGGTCTACTATTTATCAATGTTTGCCTCCACTGTTTTACTGTTGTACTATGCAGTATGTACATATGCTATAAGAGTACATTTTTCAACAAAATCTTTTGAATATTGGCAATAAATAACTCACATACCTCAATGCTACTGGATGTAATAATGTTTAAATTTGACATTTATGCACTGAAGCAGTTTAAAAGTTTAGTAAATGGTTTCCAAGGAAATACATCTATTTGCACAGTATTTTTAAATTTATGCACACAATTCAGACCCAACCTCAATAACCTACAACCCTTTGAGATATTGACATGCCACCAATCCTTAAAAAAAAATTTCAATCATTCCAGCTTTGGTAGCTGAGCCTTCAGCTATCTAGGCTCTCGCTGCCCTCCACATTTCTGCCTCTCTACCTTGCGTGTAGCGTCCTAGAGATGTACAACATGGAAACACACCCTTTGGTCCAACCGGCCCATGAAGACCAAATATCTTAACCTGATCTAGTCCCACCTGTCAGCACTTAAACCCTTCCTATTCGTTTACCAATGCAAATGTCTTTTAAATGCTGCAATTGTACCAACCTCCACTACTTCTTCTGGAAGCTCATTCCTCTGCCTTAAAAAGTTGTGCCTTAGGTCCCTTTTTATATCTTTCCTCTCTCACCCTAAACCTAGTTCTGGACTCGCCCACCCTAGGGAAAAGACTTTGTCTATTTATCTTATTCATGCCCCTCATGATTTTATAAACCTCAATAATATGACACGTCAACCTCCGACGCTCTAGGGGAAAAAAGCTCCAGCCTATTCAGCCTCTCCCTATAGCCCAAATTCTCTAATCCTGGCTACATCCTTGTAAATCATTTCTGAACCCTTTCAAGTTTCACAACATCTTACCAATACGAGGGAGACCAGAATTGCATGCAATATTCCAAAAGTGGCCTAACGTCCTGTACAGCTATAACATGACCTCCCAACTCCTTTACTCAATACTCTGACTAATAAAGGAAAGCATACCGAATGCCAACTTCACTATTCTATCTACCTTTCAAGGAAGTATGAACCTGTACTCCAAGGTCTCTTTGTTTTGCAACACTCCCTAGGACTTCACCATTAAGTGTATAAGCCTCTCCTTTAAAGACACCTGGTTCTTTGATTAAAATTGCTTCATCTAACTCAGTGTTCTATTTTGTTGTCTAGTGGCTCTGTGAATTAATTTATCATTTTATTATATTAAAGGCACTATATCAGTTGCTGAATTAGAATATTGTAATCATGCAGCAGAGGATGTATCCATTCAACCCATCGAGTCCACACCAACCCTCTAAAGAGTATCCCACCAGACCCAAATACCTGCCATATCCCTATAACCCTGTAATATCCATGGCTAACCCACCTAGCTAGCACATCCCTGGACACTATGTGCAATTTAGCATGGCCACTCCACCTAACTTGCACATTCTTTGAACTGCAGGAAGAAACCATAGCGCCCAGAGGAATCTCGTACAGGCACAGGGAGAATGTCTGTGACTAGCTTGCACAGTCACATGAGGGAGAATCAAATCTGTGTCTCTGGTACTGTGAAGCTGTCCTAACCACTGAGCCATCGTGGTGCTGTTTTGTAAAATCAACTTGTCCCACTCTCTCTCCTCTCCTCTCCTCCCCTCACTGTCTTCCATAAAGCGTTGAAATATTTTTCTCTCACTTTGTATATATCCAATTCTGTTTTAACTCCTGTGCCTCCTTGGCAGCTCTCCACCTTGGCTTGATATCCACCCTAAAGTGAGGCCCAGAGTTGAGCAAAATGGGATCTTGTAATGAGGCTTAAACTTGTTTATAAATGTTTAGCATAACTTCATTGCTGTTGAACAATATGGCTTTGAAAGGATATAGGTTTGCTCGCTGAGCTGTCTGTTTGATATCCAGACGTTTCATTACCTGGCTAGGTAACATCATTAGTGGTGACCTCCAAGCGAATCTGTTGTCTCCTGCTTTCTATTTATATGTTTGTCCTGGATGGGGTTCCTGGGGTTTGTGGTGATGTCATTCCCTGTTTGTTTTGAGGGGTTGATAGATGGTATCTAGATCTGTGTGTTTGTTTATGGCGTTGTGGTTGGAGTGCCAGGCCTCTAGGAATTCTCTGGCATGTTTTTGCTTAGCCTGTCCCAGGTTAGATGTGTTGTCCCAGTCAAAATGATGTTTTTTTCATCCGTGTGTAGGCTACAAGGGAGACAGGGTTGTGTCTTTTTGCAGCAAGCTGGTGTTCGTGTATCCTGGTGGCTAACTTTCTTCCTGTTTGTCCTATGTAGTGTTTGTGGCAGTCCTTGCATGGAATTTTGTAGATGACGTTGGTTTTGTCCATGGGTTGTACTAGGTCTTTTACGCTTGTTAGTTTTTGTTTGAGAGTGTTGGTGGGTTTGTGTGGTACTAGGATTCCAAGGTGTCTCAGTAGTCTGGCTGTCATTTCTGAAACTTCTTTGATGTATGGTAAAAGAAGTTTCAGAAATGACAGCCAGAATACTAAGACCCCTCGGAAACCTAGTAGCACCTATGATACCATCTATCAACCCCTCAGAAAACAAACAGGGAATGACATCACCACAATCCCCAGGAACCCCATCCAGGACAAACATAGAAAGCAGGAGACAACAGCTTCGCTTCACTTGGAGGTCACCACTGATGATGTTACTAGCCAGGTAATGAAACGTCTGGATATCAAACTGACAGATCAGCGAGCAAACCTATACCCTAAATCTCAACCTAAGCTACAAACTTTGCATGTCTCTGAAAATTGTCCCATTTGGTTTATAGTGTTCTCATTGTTATTCCTATCAAACATTGCTTTGAACTCATCAGTCATGTAATCTGCCCTATTTTCACTACTCGATACAAGTCCTTCCATTATTATCCTCATCAATGCTTGTTTATTACATTACCAGGATTTGTGCAAACTTTGGCTTTTGTGCATAAGACTTCAATGTCATTAATGTTATTTAAAAGAACAATGGTCAATACTATTAACTCCTGAGAACATGACTGGTGCTTCCCTTCAGTTTAAAAAGAACACCACCACTACTCTCTGCTTTCTGTTCCTTGATCTTTCGTATCCACACAGCTACTGTTCCTTTTAAGCCTTTTGATGACATTTGAAAATTTCTAGGGATTCTATGCTTAAGTAATAGAGGAGTTGCCATTCCTACCAAAATCAGGGCATTTAATTCTATTTACGCAAACCATTCCTTAACTTTACGTTCCTAAATAGTGAGTTATTTCTTCCTACCATTAGAAATTCATATTTTAGAAAGAAATGAGAAAAGAGACTTGTGTATTTGCATCAGACAAAGCCAATCATTTGTGCAGATAAGTTTAAGTTTCAGGGATGTTGTTAGTGCAAAACAAAATGTGAATTGCATTTCCTGTGTTTCTTTAGCAATTACACTCAAAACTGCTTTAGTGCCTGTAGATAACTTTTTAAACAGTGCAGAAATGTTTGAAGACAGGAGAAGCTTATGGAAGAAACCAGTATCATTTCACTTTGGATTGTGTTCTTAACTCATAAGCTGAGAAGCTAGTCAGTGATCCAGGAGACTTTTCAGTTGCTACTTCAGCAACTGAAAGATGATGGGAATATAGATGAAGAGTTTGATTTTTAAAATTTGAGATCCCTATTGTAATGAAGTGAAGCCAGGCTTACAGTTCAGGATCTATAACTAAACTTCCCAAAATCCATACTAGTGGGCAAACTGAGGCATCCTAGTTAGGAATTGGTCAATGTAGTGTCACTACTTTCTCACTCAACATATTGGGAGTCGAGACGAAGTAGTTCTGTAATCATCTTTGCATTCTCACTGTCCACTGGAGGGTGGCAAATGTTCTTCTGTTCAAGAAAGAGAATAGGGGTAATCCTGGGAATTAGAGACCAGTCGACCTTACGTCAGTGGTGAGCAAACTATTGGAGAGGATTCTGAGAGACTAGGATTTACGAATACTTAGAAAACCGTAGCTTGATTAGAGAGAACATAGCTTTGTGAGGACCAGTTCCTGCCTCTCAAATCTTATTGAGGGTGTCACAAAATGCATTGTTGATAAGGTTCGCCATGGTAGGCTCAGAAAGTAAGCCAAATGAGATACAAGGAAACTTGTTTGTCTGGATGCAGAATTGGCTAGCCCACAGAAGATAGAGGATGGTAGTATTCAGCCTGGAGTTTGGTGATCAGTGGTGTTCCATAGGGATCAGTTCTGGGACCTCTGCTCTTTATAAATTATTGGATGAGGAAGTGATACGGTTGGTTAGTAAGTTTGCCAATGACATAAAGGTTGGTAGAGTAGTACGTTGCACCGGACGTTGATAAAATGCAGAATTAGGCTGAGAAGTGGCAGATGGAGTTCCTCCTGGAAAAATGTAAAGTTATTCACTTTGGAAGGTCGAATTTGAATCCAGAATACAGGCAGGTTAAAGGCAGGAGTCTTGGCAATGTGGAGGACCAGAAGGATCCTGGGGTCCTCATCCCTGGGTCCCTCAAAGTTGCCACCCAGTTTGATAGGCTTATCAAGAAGGCATATGGTGTGTTGGCTTTCATTAGCAGGGGGAATGAGTTTAAGACATGCGAGATTATGCTGCAGCTCTACAGAGCCATGGTTAGACCACACTTGAATATTCAATTCAGTTCTGGTTGCTTCATTATAAGAAAGATACAGAAGCTTTAGAGCGTGTGCAAAGTAAATTTACCAGAATGTTGCTTGGACTAGAGGGCATGTCATATGAAGAAAGGTTGAGGGAGCTAAGACTTTTCTCATTGGAGCGAATAAGGATGAGATGTGACTTGGAGGTGTACAAAATTTTGAGAGGCATAGATAGTGGATGGCCAGAGACTTTTCCCCATAGCGGAAATGTCTGTCACGAGAATTTTAAGGTAATTGGAGCATGGTTTACAGGAGATGTCAGAGGTAGGTTCTTTACACAGTGTGTGGTGGGTGCATGGAATGCACTGCCCACAGTTGTAGAGTCAGACACATTAGGGACATTTAAGCATCTCTTTGATAGACACATGGAGGATAGTACAAGGAAAGGTGTGTAGGTTAGTCTGATCTTAGAGTGTGTTCTATGTAAGTGACCAAACTACTTAAGTCTAAGTAACTGAACTTCTGGGTATTGATAAGCAATAATAGTATTTGTGACTGAAAGACAGTGTTTATTTCTGAATATAAACATATTTCATTCTTCTGAAAGAATGTGTGTTTAGGAAATACATGGATGGAGAATATGAAGCAAAAACTAAAGTGCTGTGCTTAAAAAGTTGCCTGTACTGACCATCTGCCTTCTGGTTTCTCACAAGCAAGCAGGGCTCAAACACAGCTCCACAACTAAATTATGAATCCATACTGGTACTAATGTCTACTTTTATTTCACTGCCTCTTGTGTGTTCTACAGCTTATTTTTTTGCAGCTTATATAAATTGCAAGTCGGTTGTGCACTTTTAAATAAATAAATGTTACAAGGCGATGATTCTTCACCTGATACATGGGGAGTATGGATGGGTACACTACCAGTACAATTTTCCATCTCTCATTATTTTGCAAAGCTGACTATCCGACTGCTATCAAACATTCAATCCTTATCTCGATGATAGAGTGTATGGAAAAACATTCAATTGTGTTGTCAAGTTATGTTCTCTGAAGAAATGGAAAGACACTATATATCTTCTGGATTCTACACCACAGTGCATATGAATGCTTAAAAATACTAAGATATTGTTCTCTATTGTGGGTGGACTTTTTTTTTAATTTTTGAAGGGTTGCATCTCAGCGTGCCACACCACAAAAAAGTGCAGTCAATTATTGTTCTAACAATTTCTTATTTCTGAAGTACCAGTTCTCGAAGCTTGTTTTAAGAGAATTAAGAATTTGATTGGCAAACATCTAGATTATCTTACGAACAAAAGAGAAATTGCTGATGGCAGTTCAGTATGTATTAAGATTTTCATTTTAAATGTAACTTTATAATTTTAAGTTCATAGAATATATTTTCAATAAAGTACCCAAATCACTTGAAATCTTTCAATATTTGTATGTTTATAGTGCTGTATATCAATCCTCGAGGGGTTGTATAAATATTTATCAATCCTTACCATCATTATGCTTGAGATTTTAGCTGTTCAGTGGAACATTTATTCTGCATTTACTTGTGATAAGAATTTAAATTTTTAGAACTTGTAATTTAAAACTTAAAAAGTAAAGTTGCCATTGTGTTAGCAAACCAGAGAACTGTTCTCTCATTAGAGAGAGACAACTTCAACCTTGCTTTGTTTTGAAACTTGTGACGGTTTTGAAGAATTTGGGTGTCTTTTAAACTGTCCAAAGAATGCTAAGTGACTGCATTTCTTTACTTTTTAAAATGTGACTTTTTCCTGCTTCATTTTTTGATCCTCAAAGGGCACTATGAAAAAAGGCACACTATGCTTGTTTTGTACACAATCTTTCAGTTATACTGTGAAATGCAATGTATTTCAAATACTACTATCTTGCTTGAGAAGTGGCAATATTTTGAAGTAACCCTGAAAGCCAGATAAGCTAAAGACCATTATGTGCGGAAGAGGTAGATTATACAGGGTATGTTATTTTTCTGTGATTTGTTGGAGCTGTGTAGAAGCTGGAAGAAAAAGATCAAACATTTGTCGAGCATTGGGTTCAGCTTTAGGAACATTCTTGAATACAAATTGTGCTTTCTAAAATGCTATATCAGAGCACACTGCAAATAATACAACAGAAAGTGGCACACTTCTAGTGATCCTACTCCTGGACCAGGGCCCTAGGTTCAAGTCCCACCTGCTCCAGACGTGTGTAATAACATCCCTGAACAAAGTTAAAAATCAAACAACACGGGTTATAGTCCAACAGGTTTAATTAGAAGCACACTAGCTTTCGGAGCGTTGCTCCTTCATCAGGTGATAGTGGAGGACTCAATCCTAATACACAGAATTTATAGCAAAAATTTACAGTGTGATGTAACTGAAGTTATACATTGAAAAATACCTTGATTGTCTGTTGAGTCTTTCATCTGTTTGAATACCATGATAGTTTCACTTTCATGTGTAAATCACAAAACGTTTTTTTTACAGCAGGCGCCACAACCTTGAAATTCAGATGGAGTCCACACTCTCAGCCTGCACACAGGATACATCAGTACAATTACATGACATTGCCAAACAGACAAGGTGACAAAACTACACCCACATACATACAAACCAAGAACAAAAAACTGGAGAAACTTGGCATTCTCACTGGTAATAGCAAAGCCCACCCTGGAACCACAGTAGATAACATTATCACTGCGGGGAAGTCTATTATCAACTTATCGGACCACACACTTTGACTGAAAGAGATTGAAGTCCTGAGTAGAGGTCTCCACCTCTGCACCACCATCAAAATGGACGGTTCTGGCAGCAGACACTGAGGGATTCATCAGACGAATGAGACTCCGGGAATTCTTTCAAGGTGCCGGCAGTGATCCCAATGAGCCCACTGATGAACTGGAACAGTCATCACAGACATCTGTAGAGGAGCGACCAAAGAAGGTGTCAACTTGGACCTCACTGGAGGGCTGCTGTCCTGGGCTTGACATGTATGTTCAAACAGGAAATATATAAATGCCAGATTCATCAGCCGTACCCACAAGGTAGAGCAAAACATCACCCGTTCACAACACAATGCCATCCAGGCTCTCAAAACCAATCACAACATTGTCATCAAACCAGCAGATAAAGGAGGAGCCATTGTCATTCAGAATAGAACAGATTACTGCAAGGAAATGTCCTGACAACTGAACAACCAGGAACACTACAGGCAACTACCAGCTGATCCGACCAAAGAACACACCTGTGAATTAAACTCATTGATCAGAACTTTGGATCCAGTTCTTCAGAGTTCCCTACGCGCCCTAATCTCATGTACATCTCGTGTAGGTGACTTCTACTGCCTTCCAAAGATACACAAAGCCAACACACTGAGTCGTCCCATTGTATAGGGCAATGGGACCCTATGTGAGAATCTCTTCAGCTATGTGGAAGGCATTTTGAAACCTATTGTACAGGGGATCTCCAGCTTCTGTCGCGACACTACGGATTTCTTACAGAAACTCCGCACCCACGGACCTGTCGAACCGGGAACATTCATCATCAGTGGATGTCTCAGCACTCTACATCATCATCCCCCACAAGGATGGCATCGCGTCAACAGCCTCAGTACTCAACACCAACAACTGCCAATCTCCAAACACCATCCTACAACTCATTCGCTTTATCCTTGATCATAACCCCTTCACCTTTGACAACCAATTCTTCATCCAGACACACGGAACAGCCATGGGGACCAAATTTGCACCTCAATATGCCAACATTTTTATGCACTGGTTCAAACAAGACTTCTTCTCTATGCAGGATTTCAAACCAATTGTACACCAGATACATTGACAACATTTTCTTCCTCTGGACCCATGGTGAGGAGTCACTGATAAAACTACACAGTGACATCAAGAAGTCTCATCCTAC